>NC_041391.1:334289654-334343895 GCF_002162155.2 Triticum dicoccoides | reverse complement strand
GGTGTATTTTTATTATGTTCATGATGATGATACACTTAAATTATATACATATTATTATGTTCATATCAGGTATCCAATTTTTTTATGTTGTACTAATTTCGTTTACTTTTTGTCATTGCAGGTGTTGACATGATGGCGGGCAAGGGTCCAGAGCGCCCCGAGCCTCCTGCGAGCGCTACTTGGAGGGGTGGTTCCATTATTGCACCCCAGCTCCTCCAGAGAGCGCTGCTAGATAGTATGCAAACAACTGCGGCAGGCGCTTCTACTTCGGCTGGGAGAGGTCGGGGGAGGACGAAGAAGGCTGGTAGAGGTGGACGTGATAGCGGGAGAGGTAGGAAGGCTGCTACGCCTTCCTCGCCGCCACCCTCAACTGATAAACCCGACCACAGGACTGCTCCGTCTGACATGGACCCGTCTTGGACTCCGGTCCATGAGCCTCCGGTCGCTGATCCTTCGCCCCACCAGACATGGGTCGCCAATCGTTCATCCCACATGAGTCTGGTCCTAGAGTCTTCATCCCAAAAGACTCCGGTCACGGGGTCATCATCCCAGAAGACTTCGGTCATGGGGTCTTCGTCACAGAAGACTCTGGTCCCGCCGTCTTTTTCCCACGAGACTCCAGTCCCGCCGTCTTCTTCCCACGAGACTCCGGTCCCGCCGTCTTCTTCCCATGAGACTATAGAGGCTAGTGTCCTGGAGGATGGTAGCGAGGACACCTTTTCAAATGATAGCTACAACGATGAAGAGCTGGTTGAGAAGGGCAAGAAGGTCTACAAGCGTGGTTGTACAAAGCTCCCGCCCTGCCGACGACCCCCGACCAGAGCTAGTTGGTTGTGCCTAAAGGGTTGAAGTAAGTGCATTTACTATTTTTCAACCTTTTGCCTTCATGTTCCTTCATATTAATATCTAATGCGTTGGCCTTGTCATACTGCAGGGGCTGGTATACCCCCATGACCGTGCTGTCTGCAGGCCCAACCAGGTACTTGGCATGCTTTGCCGGCAGCACTTCCCTAGGTGGGTCACGATGCCCGGTGAGGTTCAGGTTCCACAGCTAGCACTGAGCTGGGAGCTGTACTCTGTTGCCCCGGCTGGTCGCCAGTGTCGCGTGCGAGATGGTGGCCGACATTGTGTTCCGTCGGTTTACAGAATTAAAAATGAACACTACCTAGCTAGTGATTGTACTAATCATTGTTGTCTTCTTTGATTGCAGACCTTCTACAGGGTTTTAGACGGAGAACAGGAGGCCACGGCTATGGTTGTCGCAGCCGAGTGCAAGCGCCTACTTCAGAACTTATGACACGAGGCTCGGGTGCAGGCCGTTTGAGACTACTACGCCTCGCGGGATATTAGGAGGGACAAGAAGAAGTGTCGCAGCAAGTTTCTGAGTAGGGAGAAGTACTTGGCGGTAATTATACCTATTCTTAAGGCCCTGAACTTAGTTTTCTTGATTTGATTCGTAGCGCTGAAATTTCTCTTGACTCACTTAGGTCCCCCGAGATGGTGTGTCGATAAGATGGACTGTTGGGAGGCGTTGGTGGATGCGTGGTGCTCTCCCCAATGGCGGCTCAAACACCAAAGGGCCAAGGATAAGCGCGACCAAATGGAAGGTGTGCCACACCATCAAGGGAGCTCCATCCTGTTTGAGTACGGGGATAACTGGGTATGTGGTTTGCTACATGATTCATGCAATTTCATTCTTCATGTTAGCATTTATCCTTTCCAAAATGACTTAATATGCTTAGTTAGTTAAAAAGGCATAACTATCTTGGATAGTTCATTTATGACATATTTAGCTCTAAAATGACATAATAACCTTTAGATAGCTCTATAAAATGACTTAACATGCTTTAGTTAGTTAAAAAATGGCATAATTACCTTCGATAGCTCAATAAATCTTAGCTAGTTCATTCATGACATAATTAGCTCTAAAATGACATAATAACCTTAGATAGCTCTATAGAATGCCTAAATATGTTATAGTTAGCTAAAAAATAGCATAACTACCTTGGATAGCTCAACAATGACATAATTAGCATACTTTGGTAAAAAAATGGCATAATAATCTTTCTTAGCTCCAAAATGACCTAAACTTAGCTTATTTTCCTCGAAAATGACATAATAACCTTTCTTAACTCCAAAATGACCTATTTACATAGTAATATCATTCTTAATGCTAGCTTGAGCCCTAATTAACTAATATTTTGTTCCTCTCTCTCAGGCGCAGTACCACAAGAAGCCTGTGCCAACTCTGTCCGACTCTATGGCATGGCCCATATGGCCCCGTACAAGAAGGCCAAGGCATTCATGGAGTTTGACCTAGATCATCCAGAGAACTTCACCAACATCTTCTCCCACCACAAGCTTGTGAAGTACAGAGACGAGGGGAAGACGAGGAATGGGGAGGACTTTAACCCAAGCCAGGATCCTTTTGATACAGAGCTGGTGATGACATCTGGTGGCGGGAGGTCCCATGGCTCTCAAGCCATTGGTGATGGACTGATATGTTGTCCTAAGACTCTCTCGCATACCAAGAAGCGCCTGAGTAGCTCTGATCCTGAGATAATGCCTCGTGCACGGCCCGCGGAGCTCTCCATGGCGGTTAGTTATACGGACTCTCTAACCTTTCCTCCATTACATTGTGTGTGCGTCCATCGGTGATTACATTGCTAACAAGGAGTGTTGTGTTGCAGGCTGCGGTTCAGAAAGAGAGATTGAAGACCCAGGCGCTTTTGGAGGAGGCAAAAGGGAGGCGGCGGAGAGGGAGAGGGAAATGAAGGAGAAGACGGCTTAGCTCTTGGATGAGGAGAGGAACCGGAACGAGGCGTCTCACCGGGCCCTATACGAGCTCATTGTGGTACGTTTCTTGTGCATGTTAGCCCAATCATGCACGTAATGTTCGCATTACTAACTAATATGACTGACTCGTGAGAACCAAATGCGCATACCATGTGTGAGAAAAATGGTCAGGCCCCTCCACCGATGCCCCAGATTGCTCCGGCGGGCATGGTGAGTTTCATTTCAATGGTCCTTAGTTACTGCTATTCACATTTCAGTTTGCATCATGCTAACAAGATAGTATTGGAAATGATCTTTGGTTCAACATGGCTCCCGACAAGCATCGACCAATCCTTCCACATCTGCCAATGCCAGAACCCCGTCCGGTCCTTCACCTCCGTCTGCCAATGGCGCAGCCCTGACCATTCCTACACCTCCGTGAAAATGATATTTTTCTTCTTATTTAGCCTGTTTAGTCCATTTATGAAATAATTTAGCCAATTTAGTCCACAAATGACATAATAAGATGAAGAAAATCAAGGAAGAGGAAGGGAAGAAGGAATAGTAAGAAAAGAAGAAGAAGAAGAAAAGAAGAAGAAGAAGAAGAAGAAGAAGCTTCTTCTTCTTCTTCTTCTTCTTCTTCTTCTTCTTCTTCTTCTTCTTCTTCTTCTTCTTGTTTACTTCTTCTTCTAGTCTTCTTCTCCTTCTTCTTCTCCTTCTTCTTCTTCTCTTTCTTCACCTTCTTCTTCTTCTTCTTCTTCTTCTTCTTCCTCTTCTTCTTCTTCTTCTTCTTCTTCTTCTTCTTCTTCTTCTTCTTCTAGTTTTCTTCCTCTTCTACTTCTAGCTTTCTTGTTTCCCATTTTGCAGATTTAATTCACTAATATGGAATCTTGCATGGATGGACTGCTTGTTTCTCTGTTCTTCCTTTTGTTTTTATCAAAGAATAATGTGGAACTTGTTATATGGATGCATGGAACAATGTGTTGGATGACCATTGTGATAGTAGTGTAAGATGTATGGATGAAACTGTGTTTCTTATGTATGTATATATGTTGTCATGGATGGAGCTATGTGTTGGATACATCATATGTCTGCCATGCCTGTGAAAAAAAATATGTATATCTATGTGTGAATTCCAATGAAATTAAATGGATATAAATGAAAACAGGGGATATATAGCCTCTTTGCCGCCTGCTAGCGGATGGCAAAGAGCTTTGCCATCTGCTAGCGGATGGAAAAGAGGACATGTGGTAGCTTCCTGTAGACACTGGGAACACTAGCTGCCTATTTGGTCAGCTATGCCATCCGCTGGTGGACGGCAAAGACCTTTGAATCTTTGTCGTCTGCTGGCGGACGACAAAGAGCGCCATTAACGCCCTAACGGCTCTGATGCCACCCCACTATCGTCCGTTGTCTTTGCTATCTGCTGGCCTCAGACAGCGGACGGCACAATCCTTTGTCGTCCATTTCATGGAAGCGGACGGCAAAGAAGGCCTTTGCTGGCACCTGTTCAGACGGATAGTTTGCCATCTGCTGGCAGATGGCAAAGATGTTTGTCGTCCGGGATCTATGCCTTTGCTGTCTGCCATGGCGGACGACAAAGAAGCTATTTCTAGTAGTGGTAGGGTACATCCCACCTTGGGGGACGAATCAATATATGTTGCCTCTTGTTACTTTCAAAATGTTTCTCGTGTCAACATAGAACAACACGAGTGTTGTGTCAATTTTTGGGATTTTTTGGGGTTCGTTTTGACATTTTATGCATTACGATGCATTTATGAGCACAATTCAAATTTGAACTACATGCACATGCTCTAATGCATATAAATTGGTTGAAAATTCAAATATGTGTCCTTGGTTGCATGCTTAGGTCTCATGCAAGAAATGGGAATGAATGTCAAACACCCTGCCACCATCACTCGACCGCAAACATTGAGATTCCTGGTTTTTATATTCTAGTAAATCCAAAACTCGTCTAAAATTCATGAAACTTGGCATGCTATCATGGAGCGGCATCAACATGTTGTGGTAAAAATATTGTCCCATTTGGGGCAGGTTTGGGGATATGCTTCTCACAAACCAAAGGCTCTCACAACAAGCCCGATGGTTTTGGTAGGGTACGTCCCACCTTTGGGGATGAAACAATATCCGCTGCCTCTTATTACTTTCAAAAATTTTCTAGTGTCAACATAGAACAATAGGATTGTTGTGTCAATTTTTGGGATTTTTCGGGGTTCGTTTGGACATTTTTATGCATTAGTTGCATTTTCAATGCATTTATGAGCACAATTCAAATTTGAACTACATGCACATGCTCTAATGCATATAAATTGGTTGAAAATTCAAATATGTGTCTTTGGTTGCATGCTTAGGTCCCATGCAAGAAATGGGAATGAATGTCAAACACCGTGCCACCGTCACTCGGCCGCAAACATTGAGATTCCTGGTTTTTAAATTCTAGTAAATCCAAAACTTGTCTGAAATTCATGGAACTTCGCATGCTATCATGGAGCGGCATCAGCATGATGTGGTAATTGTTTTGACCCATTTGGGGCAGGTTTGGGGATATGCTTCTCACAAACCAAATGTTCTCACAACAAGCCTGATAGTTTTGGTAGGGAACGTTCCACCTTTGGGGACGAAACAATATCAGCTACCTCTTACTATTCTCAAAAAATTTCTAGTGTCAACATAGAACTACATGAGTGTCTTGTCAATTTTGGGATTTTCAGGGTTCGTTTGGACATTTTTTATGCATTAATTGAGTTTTCGATGCATTTATGTGCATAATTAAAATTTGAACTACATGCACATGCTCTAATGCATATAAATTGGTTGAAAATTCAAATATGTGTCCTTGGTTGCATGCTTAGGTCCCATGCAAGAAATGGGAATGAATGTCAAACACCCTACCAGTGTCACTCGGCCGCAAACATTAAGATTCCTGGTTTTTAAATTCTAGTAAATCCAAAATTTGTCTGAAATTCATGAAACTTGGCATGCTGTCATGGAGCGGCATCAACATGCTGTGGTAAGTTTTTTGTCCCATTTATGGCAGGTTTGGGGATATGCTTCTCATAGACCAGAGTTTGTCACAGCAAGCCTGATGGTTTCAGTAGGAAATGCCCCAACTTTGGGGACGAAACAATATAAGCTGCCTCCTATTGCTTTCAAATGTTTTCTAGTGTCAACATAGAACAACAGGAGTGTTGTGTCCATTTTTGGGATTTTTCGGGGTTCGTTTGGACATTTTTATGCATTAATTGAGTTTTCGATGCATTTATGTGCATAATTCAAATTTGAACTACATGGACATGGTCTAATGTATATAAATTGGTTGAAAAATTCAAATATGTGTCCTTGGTTGCATGCTTAGGTCCCATGCAAGAAAAGGGAATGAATGTCAAACACCTTACCACCGTCACTCTGTCGCAAACATTGATATTCCTGGTTTTTAAATTCTAGTAAATCCAAAACTCTTGTGAAATTCATGAAATTTCGCATGCTATCATGGAGCGACATCAACATGCCGTGGTAATTTTTTTGTCCCATTTGGGGCAGGTTGGGGTATAAGCTTCTCACAAACCAGAGCTTCTCGCAACAAGCCTGATGGTTTCGGTAGGTGTCGGATGTTGGGTTCTAGCGGACCCTTAAGGTTCGAACTCTGGGGTGCGCACGAAGATCTCTCCCCTATCGATCTACGTCTGATCGCCTCATGAGATCTAAGCTGAAAACGATGAACAACACAAGGGACACGAGATTTATACTGGTTCGGGCCACTGTTGTGGTGTAATACCCTACTCCAGTGTGTGGTGTGGTGGATTGCCTCAGGGGCTGATGATGAACAGTACAGGGGAAGAACGGCCTCGCGAGAGGTGTTCTTGAGCTGATGCGATGAACTACTTGGGTGAGGTCGATCGCCTCTCTCTCTCTCTCTAGTCTTCCCAAAATCTGGATCCCCCTTTCCACTCTGTGGTGGCTAGCTCTATTTATAGAGGCCCTGGGCCTCTTCCCAAATATTGAGCGGGAAGGGCGCCAACATCGGCCATTTCGAAGGGGAACATCTAGTACAAGTTATCCTGACTAAAGTTGGTCTTCGGCTGCCAAAAGCACTGGCGATGACGCCGTCTAGGGCTCCACGGTGACCTCCATCCTGCCGCTCTGCTGGTCTTGGTATCGTTGCACTGAAATGGCAACCTTTGCCTGATGCCTCGGTACTCCACATCTGTGCTTGCCCCCTTTGCACCAAAGAGGAAACAAGGACACTGCGCAGGCCGGCACCCGCCTGGTCTCGGTCATCATGGCTTGCATCACGAGCACCTCGCGAGGTACCCTGCCTTGATATCTCTGCCTCCTCGTGAGCCTGCCTGGCGAGGCCGTCCCTGAGGAAGCGTTGCGTCGTCCGCCCCGCGAGGCTTGGCCCCTCGCGAGGGTCTTGAATCTTGTGTTGATGAAGACGGGCTGTACTGGGCCACCACTTGAGCCACACTACAGGCAGGCAAGTCTGGGGACCCCCGTTCCCAGAGCGCCGACAGTAGCCCCCGGGCCCAAGGCGTGCTCGGACTTGGCTTAGCGGAGAAGCGAAGGGGCAACTGCTGAGCGCCGCGGGCCCCATCAGCCTGCGGCCTTTGGCGCCGCGTGGCGGTTGATTGGCCGTGGGCGTCTCCGCTTCCCCACACCGCCTCGGCAGCCATTCGACTTGACAAGTCCCTGCATGCAGAAATGGGTCATGATTACCTGCAAACGTGGAGGCCGACGGTTGGCTTCCTTCCGGTTATAAATGCTGGAGGGCGCAGGCCTCCCCGTGCATCTCCCTCCTTGCCTCCTTCTTTCTCCCCATCCCAGCTACTCGCCATCTCCCATGGCGCCGCCGGAGAGGTTATCAGCCGCAGAGATGGGAAAGGCTCATCGGGAAGGGCCTGACTCTCCCCCGGCCAAGTGTGGCCGAGGCCATCCACGCAAGCATCCTGTGGCTCCCGTAGTGGCTTCCCGCGGTCGTAGAGGAGATCCCCTGCGCGGTGATGGGTGCCAGATTGTCGACGGGAGGCGCGCCGTGACTGCGCGGCCTCCCAGGCCGCGCTTCCACTCGGCGGAGGTGCTGCCGGAGTTCGTCGTGTGGTCAGCAGACCCGATCAGCACCTGGCTCCAGCTTCCCCGCTTCTTTGCAGGTGAACTTCCGGCTGGCGCTCCGGGCGGCCTCTGGCTTCAAGCGGACGGTTGCTGCAGTAAGGCCTCCTGGGTGTCGCTGGAGGTCTCCGTCGCCGGGAATGTGGCCCTGACCCGCGGCTGGCGAACGTTTGCCCGCGCGCGTGGCCTGAGCCAGCGGTGCACCCTTCACTTCAAGTTCGATGGCGATGCCACCCTCTACGTGAGGGTGTTCGGCGAAGACGGTCGCCACGCCGGGTGCTACCTCGAAGACGATGACCGCGGCCAGGTACCCAGCCCCGGCAATGATCTGGATGAAGATGACGGCGGCTCTACTTCGGACAGCAGCTCCTCCAGCGGTGGCCGCGACCAGCCTCCGCGCCGTCGCACCCGCCTCGAGGGAGGTAGCGGGTCAGCCCACCGTCGCGCCTCGGTGACGTGCGAGGAGGATTCTGATTGAGCTCCGGAGGCAGTATGAGCTCTCGCGGCGAGTTGGTGCCGAGCAAGTCACGTCTATTTTGTTTTTCTCCCTTCCCAGCGCAAAGAGAAAGTAGTGTAGGGCCCCGTGGGGGCGTGTTGGACTGTTGCTGTTAATTACCATGCTGTTTCCGCTATTTTCGGTGCTGTGTTTTTGTGCCACATGCCCGCGTGCAGGAATTACTTAGCTCGGGGGGACTTGTCGTGGTCTTCGCTTCCCGAGGCCGAGGCCTCGCCGTGCGCTTTATGTCCTGCAAGGATTAGTCAGGAGGGGTAGCTTCCGGTCTCGGTTGCGGAGGCGACTGACTCAGGTCCTGTGTTCGCATCGCGATGCCCGTGGGGCACGGACTGGGAGGGGTGCTCCCGTAGTGGACCTGGATAGGAAAACCTCAAACGACTGGGTCAGAAAACACTCGCGAGGGCGCCCGCGTAGCCCCCTCGCGAGACTTGCGCGAGAGAAAACGAGGCAAGTGGGTGAAAAAGACAAAGAGTCACAAGCTAAGGACAGCAACAACTCCAATAAAACTTCAAATAGGAACGAACAAGCCAACTGCAGAAAGCAAATGAAAAAGCAGCGTCCGGCACCTAATCTAGTCTTCGACGTCTTCTCACCAGCGCGGAGCTAAGTGCTGCCACTGGGCATGGGCGGGAGCCCCCGAGGCCCGAGGGCGGCTCTCCGGAGACTCCGGGGCGTGTACAGCCCCAACTCATTATTACGTGAGAGTGTCACAGGCGGCGAGCTTCACAGGCATTGGCCTTCTTCACAGGCTCTGGGCCTTTCTTGGGAAAATGAGCTTCACAGGCATTGGCCTTCTTCACAGGCACCAGGCCTTTCTTGGTTCATCTAGCTTCATAGGCGCCGGGCCTTCTTTACAGGCTCTGGGCCTTTCTTCAAGGGTAGAACTTCCGGACATGTTGGATGTTCCACGCGTTCGGGATGGGCACCCCCTCCTGAGTCTCCAAGCATGCAGCGCCGGGCCTAGAGACATGAACAACCTTGAACGGGCCCTCCCACATGGGCGAGAGCTTGTGCAGCCCCTCCCTGGAGAGCACCCGTTTGAGCACGAGGTCACCTACCTCAAGGGTCCTGGGGCGGATGCTGCGGCAGTGGTACCGCCGCAGTGCTTGTTGGTATCCCACAGCCCGAATCGGAGCCCCCCGACGACGTTCCTCCCCAAGCACGAGGTCCACCCCCCGCATGGCGTCCTGCTGTGCTTCGTCGAAAGCCAGGACCCGTGCGGAGCGATGCTTGAGCTCGTGAGGAAGGACCGCCTCAGCACCGTAGACGAGGAAGAACGGGGTTTCGCCGGTCGACTTGGTAGCGGTAGTACGGATGGACCATAGCACGGACTGAAGCTCATCGTGCCAGCCTCTGCCGCAGGCCTCCAGCTTCTTCTTGAAGATTCGGGTCTTGAGGCCCTTTAGGACCTCCGCGTTGGCGCGCTCAGCTTGGCCGTTGCTCCAAGGATGTGCCACCGAAGCGTAGCATATCCGCGTTCCAAGGTTAGCACAATATGTTTTGAAGAGATTGCTGGTGAACTGCGAATCGTTGTCGGTGATGATGCGATTGGGTACCCCAAACCGGCTCACGAGGCCCCTGATGAACTTGACCGCTGAGCCAGCCGGGATGGTGCGGACAGCTTCCACTTCGGCCCACTTAGTGAATTTGTCGATGGCGACGTAAAGGTAGCGATAGCCCCCTGGCGCCTGAGGAAATGGGCCAAGGATGTCCAGTCCCCAAACAGCGAACGGCCACGAGAGGGGAATGGTCTGAAGGCCCTGAGCTGGCTGGTGAATCTGCTTGGCGTGGAACTGACAGGCTTCACAGGCCTTCACCAGCTCGATTGCGTCATTGAGTGCTGTTGGCCAATAGAAACCACTGCGAAACGCCTTGCCGACGAGTGTGCGTGAAGACGAGTGGTGCCCGCAGTCTCCACCGTGAATGTCTAACAGCAGCTCTTTTCCTTGCTCCCTGGAGATGCAACTTAATTAGAGTAACGTCATTCGGCCGCCTTCGGTAGAGCTCTCCGTCTTGGATGCAGTAGGCCGTGGCCTGCCGTGCCACGCGTTCCGTGTCCTCCTCCTTCTTTGGCAGGGTCCCTTGCATCAAGTAATCCTTGAACTCCACGGTCCAACATCCCTCCTGAGGCTCCAGCGCCAGGAGCAAGCGTGCCCCTGAGGTTCGGCCACAGGCCGGGGCTCCCGAGGCAGGCGGTTGAGGGAGCTCCTCCCTAGGCTGTGTTGTGCTTGATAGTGATGGCGCCGTCGAGGGTTTGAAGAGTCGCTCCTCAAAGACGCCAAGATCCTGAGGCAGCCGCCTGGACGCCCTCTTGGCGATGTCATCAGCCTCTTGATTGGTGCCGCGAGGCATGTGTTGCAACTCCAGCCCCCAAAACTGTTTCTCCATCCTGCAGACCTCCGAAAGATACGCTTCCATGTGCTCATCCTTCGGCTCGTATACCTCGTTGGAGAAGTTGATGAGGAGTTGTGAATTGCCCTTGATGATGAGGCGCTTTACCCCCAAGGCGACTGCAGCTTTCAAGCCCGCTATCAGGCCCTTGTACTCTGCTATGTTGTTGGAGACCTTCTCTCCATGCTGGGAGCAGAGTTGCACAACATAGTAGAGCTTGTCCTGAGTGGGGGATATGAGCACTGCGCCAGCCCTCGCGCCCTGTCGCGAGAACGCTCCGTCGAAGTACATGACCCAGCCATCCGGTGCTTCACTTCCCGGGGAAAGCGAACGGTCCTCGCCCGCTTTGAGCCCCGGTGCCTCTGCCCATTCCACCATGAAATCTGCAAGTGCGGCTCCCTTGATGACCCTGGTCGTGCTGAATTCTAGCTGAAACGCTTGCAGTTCGATGTTCCATTCAGCGACCCTCCCAGCTGAGTTGGTGCTCCTGAGTACCCTTTCCAAGGGGTATGCTAAGACGACCTTGATGGGATGGCCTTGAAAGTAGTGCCGCAGCTTGCGCGAGGCCACTAACAGTGTGAGGAGGAGTTTTTGGGGCATGGGGTACCGTGCCCTCGCATCCCGTAGCATCATGCTGACGAAGTAGACATGGTGCTCGACGAGGTTGAGGGTGCTGGCGCAGCCCGCGTCCTCCGGAGGTTGAGGCGCCTCCTGAGACAACGGAGCCCCTAGCGCTTGGTCACTTGGAGAGGCCTCCTCTGCTCTGGGTGCGCTCCCCTGCTGAGGTTGATCCTTTTCTGTTGCGGTCGTGGTCTTCGCGAGGCCTTCTTGGCCTTGCTCTGCTTCGGCCGGGACAGCGGCTGCGGCCTTGGTCCGGCACTCCTCCCTAACCGCCACCAGGGCTGCGCTGGCGGAATAGGGGGTGGCAGCAAGGTAAAGCACGAAGGGCTCCCGAGGGCGCGGAGCTACCATCACCGGAGGGCTGGTAAGGTACTTCTTGAGATCTTGGGATGCCTTGTTGGCCTCTACAGTCCACTCGAATGGGCCCTTCTTCTTCATCAGCTTGAAGAAGCCCAGTGCCCGCTCCCCCAGCTTGGAGATGAAGCGTCCTAGCGCGGTTACATGCCTGGTGAGCTTCTGCATTTCTCTGAGCGTCTTCGGCGGGCTCATGTCTTCGACTGCCTTGACCTTCTCTGGGTTGGCCTCGATGCCCCTATGGGACACGAGGAAGCCCAAGAGCTCGCCTGAAGGGACTCCAAATACGCACTTCTCCGGATTGAGCCGCAGATCTACTTCACGGAGGCTCGCGAAGGTTTCTTCCAGGTCCTGTATCAGGGTTTTCGCCTCCCGAGACTTCACCACAATGTCATCGACGTAAGCTTCAGCATTTCTCCGGAGCTGCCGGCCCAAGGTGATGTGCATCAGCCGCTGAAAGGTCGCTCCTGCGTTGCGTAGCCCAAACGGCATGCAGGTATAGCAGTACACTCCGCACAGGGTCAGGAAGGCCGTTTTCTCCACGTCTTCTACCGCCATCTTGATCTGGTGATAGCCCGAGAAGGCATCTAGGAAGCACAATAGGTCACACTCAGCGGTAGAGTCGACGATCTGGTCGATGCGAGGGAGCGGGAATGGATCCTGCGGGCAGGCCTTGTTGAGGTTGGTGAAGTCGACACACATGTGTTCCTTTCCTCCCTTTTTGGCACGACAATAGGGTTGGCCAGCCAATCAGGGTAGCGGACCTCACGAATCACTCCTGCTGCCTCTAACTTGCGGGTCTCTTGGACGATGAAGGCCTGCTTTTCAGTGGACTGCTGCCTTGCCTTCTGCTTCACGGGGCGCACGTTGGGGCACACGTTGAGATGATGTTCAATCACATCCCTTGGGACTCTTGCCAGCTGATCGGGCTCCCATGCAAACACCTTCTTGTTTGTGCGCAGGAACATGACCAAGGCCTCCTCCTGCTCAGGCTCGAGGTTGACGCCTATGGTGAAGGTGGTTCCAGTGGATCCATCCTCGTCGACCGGTACCTGCTTGGTCTCCGCCTTGTCTTGGCTGAATAGGTGCTTCTTCTTAGCCGGCGCAGCCCCCTTGGGCTCGAGCACATCTGTGCTGGTGGGCTGCGCCACCACGGCCGTCTTGAAATCAAGCTTGAGCGCCTGCAGCACATCGCATGTCTCTCCGGACACGGTAAGGACGCCGCTGCTCCCAGGCATCTTCATGAGGTTGTACGCCGGGTGAGTTGCTGCCATCAACTGGGCCAAGGATGGCTAGCCGAGGATGGCATTGTACGGGAGGCTGATGGGGGCGATGTTGAAGTCGATCAGCTCCGTACGGAAGTTGTCGTGGGTGCCGAAGGTCACCGGGAGGCGGATCTGCCCCAGGGAGCCGGTGGAACCGCCTTTGACGCCCGATCGGTCTGCTGGGTTGAAGCCGCTCTAGCGGCACATGGAGGAGGCTGAAGGCCTCCAACGAGAGCACGTTGAGGCCGGCACCACCGTCGATGAGGGTCCTGGTGATGGCCACTTGGCAGATGGTGGGGGTGCATAGCATCGGGAGCGCGCCCGAACAGGCGGTGTTGGAGGGGTGATCATCCAAGCTGAAGGTCAAATCGGCCTTGGGTGCCACCCAGCCCGGGGGGGTTTCTCGGCGCTTGAGGGCGGCGCCGATCTGGCAGACGAACGACTTGATGTGGCGGCTCGAAGGTGGCACCTGCGATCCGCCCAGGATAGCCGCTACGACTGGGGGTGCCGACGCAGCATGATGGGCATGGAAGAGGTTGCGCAACTCCTCCTAGGAGGCCACAGAAGGCGCTGGCAGGTGGAACACCCACATGCGCGGGACGCCGGTGAGGGCCATGGGCAGCCAGTTCGCCATGACCTTGTCGTCGCCCCCGGCCTTGAGGACGGCTTCTTCATACAGCAACAGGAAGGCCTGCGGGTCGGCTGTGCCATCATAGCACGGTGGCATGTCCGGCTTGAACTTGCGCGGCCACTGCACCTGTCGCAAGGCGGGGGCCAGGGCTCGGAGCCCCCTGGTCTTCGCGCCGGCGTCGAAAGATGGAGTGGGCAGTATGTTGGCCGCCATGAGGGAAGAGCGTGGTGTTGATGGAGAGCGGGTCGACGGAAGGGAGAGCTCCGGCGCACCCCTTCCTGGCGCGCCAAATGTCGGATGTTGGGTTCCGGCAGACCCTTAAGGTTCGAACTCTGGGGCGCGCACGAAGATCTCTCCCCTACCGATCTATGTCCGATCGCCTCGTGAGATCCAAGCTGAAAACGATGAACAACACAAGGGACACGAGATTTATACTGGTTCGGGCCACCGTTGTGGTGTAATACCCTACTACAGTGTGTGGTGTGGTGGATTGCCTCAGGGCTGATGATGAACAGTACAGGGGAAGAACAGCCTCGCGAGAGGTGTTCTTGAGATGATGTGATGAACTGCTTGGGTCAGTTCGATCGCCTCTCTCTCTCTAGTCTTCCCAAAATCTGGATCCCCCTCTCTAGTCTGTGGTGGCTAGCTCTATTTATAGAGGCCCTGGGCCTCTTCCCAAATATTGAGCGGGAAGGGCACCAACATCGGCCATTTCAAAGAGGAACATCTAGTACAAGTTATCCTGACTAAAGTTTGTCCTCGGCTGCCAAAAGCAGTAGCGATGACGCCGTCTTGGGCTCCACGGTGACCTCCATCCTGCCGCTCCACTATTCTTGCTCTCGTTGCACTGAAATGGAAACCTTTGCCTTATGCCTTGGTACTCAACGTCTGTGCTTGCCCCCTTTGCACCAAAGAGGAAACAAGGACACTATGCAAGCCGGCGCCCGCCTGGCGCCCGCCTGGCGCCCGCCTGGTCACGATCGTCATGGCTTGCGTCACAAGCACCTCGCGAGGTACCCTGCCTTGATCTCTCTGCCTCCTCGCGAGCCTACCTGGCGAGGCCATCCCTAAGGAAGCCTTGTGTCGTCCACCCCGCGAGCCTTGGCCCCTCGCGAGGGTCTTGAGTCTTGTGCTGATGAAGACGGGCCGTACTGGGCCACCACTTGAGCCACGTCGCAGGCTGCTGGCAGGCAAGTCTGGGGACCCCCGTTCCCAGAACGCCGATAGTAGGGAATATCCCACCTTCGGGGACGCAATGATATCCACTACCTCTTATTGCTTTCAAAATTTTTGTAGTGTCAACATAGAACAACATGAGTGTTGTGTTAAATTTTGCAATTTTTCGGGGTTCGTTTGGACAATTTTATACATTAACTGGGTTTTCTAGACATTTTATGTGCATAATTCAAATTTGAACTACATGCACATGCTCAAGTGCATATAAATTGGTTGAAAAATCAAATCTTTGTCCTTGGATGCATGCTTAGGTCCCATGCAAGAAATGGGAATGAATTTCAAACACCAGGGCACTGTTGATTGCCGGCAAAACATTGAGATACTTTGGTTTTAAATTCCTCTTGATAGCATTTTTCTCTGCATACTCCTGGGTGACAAACTTGTACTTGTACCACTGTTCAGCCCAATAGCGTCGAATCCATTAGATTCGAGTCTTGCACTGATTGTAATCTTCTTCAGGATCTGTTTTATACATTTCTGCCAGATCCTTAGGCAGATCCTTTGAAGTTCCCCCACGACGCTGTCTGCCACCCTTCCTAACAGATTTCTCCGTAGCCATGAACTTCAAACTGAACGGTTTCAATATGTTCAAAGGCTTCAAAGGCTTTCGCTTGCTGGTCAGACAGGAACTGGCTTCAGGAGAATTGATATGATGCTGTAAGTATTCTGCAAACGAATGCAGACTATGAGAACCAAGGGATTCTCCCACGGACATGTACCTGTGACAGCATTAGAGATGCGAGGGAAGGGGAAGAGGTCATATGCATTCTCAGAAGATTTTGAAGATAAATCTGTTTGAAGACATTGACCTCATGATGCAAAGACATTCACTTATATGTGGTGAGTTGGTTCCAGATTTGTACCAATCCATGAATAAGTACAAGTGAGGAATCAAACTAGATAGGAAATCTAAGTGAATAGACTAGGCATTATGAGATGCAGACAGAATAGATCTAACATTGAGTAGGTAGAAACCACTTTCGGTAAGTAGGATGAATCTATGAAGATCAAAAAGGTGGTAAAAATAGAGTTATAATTACCACACGAAGAACTGCTAGATGAGAAGAATAGGAGACCGAGCAGTTCAGCCCACCATGCCCTAACATGGCGACGGAGGACACCTATGGTGACGGCAGAGAGGATGATGTCCACGGCCGGCGTGAGGACGGCATCGGAGAAGTCGCGACAGCTAAGCGCTTCGTCGCCGGCGTCGTCGAGAGATAGCGGTGGCGCTAGGGTTTTGACGAGGTGGAGAGGTGGAAGAAGGTTTTCTTGACCGCAGGGGACACGTATTTATAAGTAGGTGTGCAGCACAGCGCAATTACGCAGGTGCCCCTGTCTGTTCACATCCGTGGGACACGTGGCAAGCATGCAACATACATAGAGTTGTCCCACGTTCCCACGCCCTCCAGGGATGTCGGAGAGTTGTTCCGGCTTCTCCGAATTTCAACAATAAAGATAAGTCATTTATAAGGACTTGATGTTTGTCTCTGTGTCTTCTGTTGACTAGGACGCAGAGAAGACATTCGACGGTTTCAATAGAATGCATATGATTTGGATAGATAGAGTTTGAGATAGAAAGCATAGAGGGGTTAGGGTCCGATCACATTCACTTAGTTCAAAAGATTCAACTTGAAGACATAGCTATAAGTGAATGCTGTAGAGGACAGAACGCTAGTATATATATATATATATATATATATATATATATATATATATATGCAATCAACTCATCATAGCGCAGAAAATCATGAAGATAAATAGAAACTGAAGACAAACTAAATGTGAAGTCTTTGCAAAAGTAACGCCATGAGTGAAACACTTCAAACAGAGAAATTTGGTGGTGGCGTTACCCATCGTATAGGAAGTATTAGACCCAGACACGGCGCACAATTATCGTGGCGCTCCGAAGTCAAATTCCATGTTAATGTATTCACACTCAGAGTGTAAATCTTCATTGATTGAAGATATACCTTACTTCGTGTGTTGCACATCTAAGTCATCAACATGCATAAGTGTTAGGATGTGTGCCTGATCACAGGACATTAGAGGATTCCAAGATATTTAGCTCACACCGTAACTTGCAAAATCTTTTCTCATCCAAGGGCTTCGTGAAGATATCTGCCAGTTGCTCTTCAGTGTTGATGTGCATGATATCTATATCTTTCTTCATAACATGATCTCTGAGAAAGTGATGACATATTTCAATGTGCTTTGTCTTCGAGTGCTGGACTGGATTGTTGGCTATCTTGATGGCACTTTCGTTGTCGCAGAAGAGAGGTACTTGGTTCAGGTTGATGCCATAATCCTTGAGAGTTTGCTTCATCCATAGAAGCTGAGCACAACAGGATCCAGCAGGGCAATGTATTCAGATTCAGCAGTTGAGAGTGATACACAGTTCTCCTTCTTTGAAGACCAACAAACAAGTGATCGACCAAGAAAATGACATGTGCCTGATGTAGACTTGCGATCCACCTTGTCACCAGCATAATCAGCATCCGAGAATCCAACCAAATCAAATTTTGAGCCCTTGGGATACCATAATCCGAGTGTTGGGGTGTAAGCCAAATATCAAAGAATTCACTTCACAGCTAAGTGATGCAATTCCTTTGGTGCCGCTTGGAATCGAGCACACATGCAAACACTAAGCATAATATCTGGCCTAGATGCACATAAATAAAGCAAAGAACCAATCATGGAGCGGTATACCTTTTGATCGAACTCTTTACCATTGTCGTCGGGACCAAGATGGTGTTTGGCTGGCATTGGCGTCGTGTAGCCTTTGCAGTCTTCCATTCCAAACTTCTTCAGACAATCTTTGAGGTACTTTTCTTGAGATATGAAGATGCCATTTCGTTGCTGACGAATTTGAAGACCAAGGAAGAACTTCAGCTCACCCATCATGGACATTTGATATTGCTCTTGCATCATGTACCCAAACTCGTCACTATACTTCTGGTTGGTGCAGCCGAAGATTATGTCATCCACATATATTTGGCACACAAATAGTTCACCATCATATGTCTTCGTGAAGAGTGTGGGATCGAGGGATCCTGGTTTGAAGCCTTTGCTCTTCAGGAAGTCTTTGATTGTATCATACCAGGCAGGAGGGGCTTGTTTGAGGCCATACAGTGCTTTGTTTAGCTTGTACACCATATCAGGATGTTTTGGATCTTCAAAGCCAGGTGGTTGTGCGACATACACTTCTTCTTCAATATTGCCATTGAGAAATGCACTTTTCACATCCATTTGATATAGCAAGATGTTGTGATGATTAGCATAGGCTAGCAGTATGCGAATAGCTTCAAGCCTAGCAACAGGAGCAAATGTTTCATCGAAGTCAATTCCTTCAACTTGAGTATATCCTTGAGCCACAAGACGTGCTTTGTTTCTGACGACTTGACCATGCTCATCTTGTTTGTTCCGATATATCCATTTTGTGCCAATTATGTTATGCTTGCGAGGGTCAGGGCGCTTGACCAGTTCCCAAACATTATTCAGCTTGAACTGTTGAAGTTCTTCTTGCATGGCTTGAATCCATTCAGGTTCCATAAAGGCTTCAGCAACTTTCTTGGGTTCAGATATTGATACAAATGAAATATGCCCACAGAAATTTGCTAACTATGTTGCTCTTGATCGAGTAAGAGGACCAGGTGCGTTGATGCTATCAATTATCTTCTCAATTTGTACTTCATTTGCAACACGAGGATGAACTAGACGAAGACCTTGCTCATGCTGATCATTGTCATCATTGGAAGTATTGTCTTCGATCTGAGCATTGTCTTCAGTTTGGTTTGGTGCAGAAATGTAAGTTCCTCTTCAGGGTGTGCTTCAGAGGGCATGATCTCACCAGTTCCCATCAGCTTGATAGATTCACTGGAAGGAGCTTCATCAAGTGCGTTTGGCAGGATCTCTCGTTGTGAACCATTGGTTTCATCAAATCGCACATCCACTGTTTCAACGATTTTGTAGTGGAAGAGGTTGAAGACTCTGTAAGAGTGCGAATCCTTTCCATAGCCAAGCATGAAGCCTTCGTGAGCTTTGGGTTCAAATTTTGACTTGTGATGGGCATCCTTGATCCAGCACCTAGCACCAAAGACTCTGAAGTAGCTGACATTTGGCTTCTTGCCAGTAAGGAGCTCATAGGATGTTTTGCCCAGAAGCTTGTGGATGTAAACACGGTTGATGATGTGACATGCAGTATCAATTGCTTCAGGCCAGAATTTTCTTGGTGTCTTGTACTCGTCAAGCATTGTTCGAGCCATCTCAATGAGGGTTCTGTCCTTGCACTCAACAATGCCATTTTGCTGAGGTGTGTAAGGAGCAGAAAATTCATGAGTGATTCCCATTGTATCCAGATAAAGATCAAGGCCGGTGTTCTTGAATTCAGTGCCGTTATCACTTCTGATATGCTTGATCTTGACGCCATAATTGTTCATTGCTCGATTGGCGAATCGTCTAAAGACATCTTGTACTTCAGCCTTGTAGAGAATTATGTGCACCCATGTATACCTTGAGTAGTCATTAACAATAATGAAGCCATAGAGACACGCCGTTGTTGTGAGGGTGGAGTAGTGAGTAGGTCCAAATAAGTCCATGTGTAGCAGCTCGAAGGTTTGAGATGTTGTCATGATTGTCTTCGAGGGATGCTTGGCCCTTGTCATCTTCCCAGCTTCGCAAGCACCACACAAATGATCTTTCTTGAACTTGACACCTTCGATGCCTATGACATGCTTCTTCTTGACGAGAGTGTGCAAGTTCTGTTGGGGAACGTAGTAATTTCAAAAAATTTCCTACGCACACGCAAGATCATGGTGATGATATAGCAACGAGGGGAGAGTGTTGTCTACGTACCCTCGTAGACCGAAGCGGAAGCGTTGACGCAACGTAGAGGAAGTAGTCGTACGTCCTCCGGTTCAACCGATCCAAGTACCGTTACTCCGGCACCTCCGAGTTCTTGACACGCGTACAGCTCGATGACGCACCCTCGATCTCCGATCCAGCAGAGGCGCCGAGGGGGAGTTCCGTCAGCACGACGGCGTGGTGACGATCTTGATGTTCTCCTGTTGCAGGGCTTCGCCTAAGCACCGCTACAATATGACCGAGGTGTAATATCGTGGAGGGGGGCACCACACACGGCTAAGGAACGATCAATGATCAACTTGTGTGTTCTAGGGTGCCCCCCTACCCCCGTATATAAAGGAGGGAGGGAGGAGGTGGCCGGCCCTAGGGGGGGCGCGCCATGAGGAGGGGGAAACCTACTCCAAGTAGGTTTCCCTCTCTTTTCCTTATCTTATTTGGAGGGGGAAGGAAAGAGTACTAGTATTAGGAAGTAGTACTAGTAGTAGTAATAGGAAGAGGGGGAAGGAGAAAGGAAAGGGGGGGCCGGGCCCCCTCCCCAATTCGGATTGGGCTTGGGGGGGCGCGCCCCCCTCCCTTGCTCCTTCTCTCTTCCTCCTACATGGGCCCAATAAGGCCCATATACCTCCCGGGGGGTTCCGGTAACCTCCCGGGGCTCCAAACTTCTCCGGAACCTTTCCGGTGTCCAAATATATCCGTCCAATATATCAATCTTTATGTCTCGACCATTTCGAGACTCCTCGTCATGTCCGTAATCATATCCGGGACTCCGAACAACCTTCGGTACATCAAAATACATAAACTCATAATATAACTGTCATCGAAACCTTAAGCGTGCGGACCCTACGGTTCGAGAACGATGTAGACATGACTAAGACACATCTCTGGTCAATAACCAATAGCGGGACCTAGATGCCCATATTGGTTCCTACATATTCTACGAAGATCTTTATCGGTCAAACCGCATAACAACATACGTTGTTCCCTTTGTCATCGGTATGTTACTTGTCCGAGATTCGATCGTCGGTATCCAATACCTAGTTCAATCTCGTTATCGACAAGTCTCTTTACTCGTTCTGTAATACTTCATCTTATAACTAACTCATTAGTTACATGCTTGCAAGGCTTAGGTGATGAGCGTTGCCGAGAGGGCCCAGAGATACCTCTCCGACAATCGGAGTGACAAAACCTAATCTCGAATTATGCTAACTCAACATGTACCTTCGGAGACACATGTAGTACTCCTTTATAATCACCCAATTACGTTGTGACGTTTGGTAGTACCCAAAGTGTTCCTCCGGTAAACGGGAGTTACACAATTCTCATAGTTACAGGAACATGTATAAGTCATGAAGGAAGCAATAGCAGAATACTAAACGATCAAGTGCTAAGCTAACGGGATGGGTCATGTCAATCACCTCATTCTCCTAGTGATGTGATCCCATTAATCAAATGACAACACATGTCAATGGTTAGGAAACATAACCATCTTTTATTAATGAGCTAGTCAAGTAGAGGCATACTAGTGACTATATGTTTGTCTATGTATTCACACATGTATCATGTTTCCGGTTAATACAATTCTAGCATGAATAATAAACATTTATCATGATATGAGGAAATAAATAATAACTTTATTATTGCCTCTAGGGCATATTTCCTTCAGTCTCCCACTTGCACTAGAGCCAATAATCTAGATTACATAGTAATGATTCTAACACCCATGGAGTCTTGGTTCTGATCATGTTTTGCTCGTGAGAGAGGCTTAGTCAACGGGTCTGCAACATTCAGATCCGTATGTATCTTGCAAATCTCTATGTCTCCCACATGGACTTGGTCCCGAATGGAATTGAAGCGTCTCTTGATGTGCTTGGTCCTCTTGTGAAATCTGGATTCCTTTGCCAAGGCAATTGCACTAGTATTGTCACAGAAGATCTTCATTGGTCCCGATGCACTAGGTATGACACCTAGATCGGAAATGAACTCCTTCATCCAGACTCCTTCATTTGCTGCTTCAGAAGCAGCTATGTACTCCGCTTCACATGTAGATCCCGCCATGATGCTTTGTTTAGAACTGCACCAACTTACAGCTCCACCATTTAATAAAAACATGTATCCGGTCTGCGATTTAGAATCGTCCGGATCAGTGTCAAAGCTTGCATCGACATAACCATTTACGACTAGCTCTTTGTCACCTCCATATACGAGAAACATATCCTTAGTCCTTTTCAGGTATTTCAGGATGTTCTTGACCGCTGTCCAGTGATCCACTCCTGGATTACTTTGGTACCTACCTGCCAAGCTTATTGCTAAGCATACGTCAGGTCTGGTACACAGCATTGCATACATGATAGAGCCTATGGCTGAAGCATAGGGAACATCTTTCATTTTCTCTCTATCTTCTGCTATGGTCGGGCATTGAGTTTGACTCAACTTTACACCTTGTAGCACAGGCAAGAATCCTTTCTTTGCCTGATCCATTTTGAACCTTTTCAAAATTTTGTCAAGGTATGTACTTTGTGAAAGTCCTATTAAGCGTCTTGATCTATCTCTATAGATCTTGATGCCCAATATGTAAGCAGCTTCACCGAGGTCTTTCATAGAAAAAATTTTATTCAAGTATCCCTTTATGCTATCCAGAAATTCTATATCATTTCCAATTAATAATATGTCATCAACATATAAAACTAGAAATGCTACAGAGCTCCCACTCATTTTCTTGTAAATACAGGCTTCTCCAAAAGTCTGTATAAAACCATATGCTTTGATCACACTATCAAAACGTTTATTCCAACTCCGAGATGCTTGCACCAGTCCATAAATGGAACGTTGGAGCTTGCACACTTTGTCAGCACTTTTTGGATCAACAAAACCTTCAGGTTGCATCATATACAACTCTTCTTCTAGAAATCCATTCAAGAATGCAGTCTTGACATCCATTTGCCAAATTTCATAATCATGAAATGCAGCAATAGCCAACATGATTCGGACAGACTTAAGCATCGCTACGGGTGAGAAAGTCTCATTGTAGTCAACCCCTTGAACTTGTCGAAAACCTTTTGCAACAAGTCGAGCTTTGTAGACAGTAACATTACCATCAGCGTCAGTCTTCTTCTTAAAGATCCATTTATTCTCAATGGCTTGCCGATCATCGGGCAAGTCAACCAAAGTCCATACTTTGTTTTCATACATGGATCCTATCTCAGATTTCATGGCCTCTAGCCATTTTGCGGAATCTGGGCTCATCATCGCTTCCTCATAGTTCGTAGGTTCATCATGGTCTAGTAACATGACTTCCAGAATAGGATTTTCGTACCACTCTGGTGCGGATCTTACTCTGGTAGACCTACGAGGTTCAGTAGAAACTTGATCTGAAGTTTCATGATCAATATCATTAGCTTCCTCACTAATTGGTGTAGTTGTCACAGGAACCAGTTCTTGTGATGAACTACTTTCCAATAAGGGAGTAGATACAGTTATCTCATCAAGTTCTACTTTCCTCCCACTCACTTCTTTCGAGAGAAACTCCTTCTCTAGAAAGGATCCGATTTTAGCAACGAAAATCTTGCCTTCAGATCTGTGATAGAAGGTGTACCCAATTGTCTCCTTTGGGTATCCTATGAAGATACATTTCTCCGATTTGGGTTCGAGCTTATCTGGTTGAAGTTTCTTCACATAAGCATCGCAGCCCCAAACTTTGAGAAACGACAACTTTGGTTTCTTGCCAAACCACAGTTCATAAGGCGTCGTCTCAACGGATTTTGATGGTGCCCTATTTAACGTGAATGCGGCCGTCTCTAAAGCATAACCCCAAAACGATAGCGGTAAATTGGTAAGAGACATCATAGATCGCACCATATCAAGTAAAGTACGATTACGACGTTCGGACACACCATTTCGCTGTGGTGTTCCAGGTGGCGTGAGTTGCGAAACTATTCCACATTGTTTCAAATGTAAACCAAACTCGTAACTCAAATATTCTCCTCCACGATCAGATTGTAGAAACTTTATTTTCTTGTTACGATGATTTTCTACTTCACTCTGAAATTCTTTGAACTTTTCAAATGTTTCAGACTTGTGCTTCATCAAGTAGATATACCCATATCTGCTCAAATCATCTGTGAAGGTGAGGAAATAACGATATCTGCCATGAGCCTCAACATTCATCGGACCACATACATCTGTATGTATGATTTCCAACAAATCTGTTGCTCTCTCCATAGATCCGGAGAACGGTGTTTTGGTCATCTTGCCCATGAGGCACGGTTCGCAAGTACCAAGTGATTCATAATCAAGTGATTCCAGAAGTCCATCAGTATGGAGTTTCTTCATGCGTTTTACACCGATATGACCTAAACGGCAGTGCCACAAATATGTTGCACTATCATTATCAACTCTGCATCTTTTGGCTTCAACATTATGAATATGTGTATCACTACTATCGAGATTTAATAAAAATAGACCACTCTTCAAGGGTGCATGACCATAAAAGATATTACTCATATAAATAGAACAACCATTATTCTCTGATTTAAATGAATAACCGTCTCGCATCAAACAAGATCCAGATATAATGTTCATGCTCAACGCAGGCACCAAATAACAATTATTTAGGTCTAAAACTAATCCCGATGGTAGATGTAGAGGTAGCGTGCCGACCGCGATCACATCGACTTTGGAACCATTTCCCATGCGCATCGTCACCTCGTCCTTAGCTAATCTTCGCTTAATCCGTAGTCCCTGTTTCGAGTTGCAATGTTAGCAACAGAACCAGTATCAAATACCCAGGTGCTACTGTGAGCATTAGTAAGGTACACATCAATAACATGTATATCACATATACCTTTGTTCACTTTGCCATCCTTCTTATCCGCCAAATACTTGGGGCAGTTCCGCTTCCAGTGTCCAGTCTGCTTGCAGTAGAAGCACTCAGTTTCAGGCTTAGGTCCAGACTTGGGTTTCTTCACTTGAGCAGCAACTTGTTTGCCGTTCCTTTTGAAGTTCCCCTTCTTCTCCCCTTTGCCCCTTTTCTTGAAACCAGTGGTCTTGTTGACCATCAACACTTGATGCTCCTTTTTGATTTCTACCTCCGCGGCTTTCAGCATCGCGAAGAACTCGGGAATAGTCTTGTTCATCCCTTGCATATTATAGTTCATCACAAAGCTCTTGTAGCTTGGTGGCAGTGATTGGAGAATTCTGTCAATGATGCTATTATCCGGAAGATTAACTCCCAGTTGAATCAAGTGATTATTATACCCAGACATTTTGAGTATATGCTCACTGACAGAACTGTTCTCCTCCATCTTGCAGCTGTAGAACTTATTGGAGACTTCATATCTCTCAATCCGGGCATTTGGTTGAAATATTAACTTCAACTCCTGGAACATCTCATATGCCCCATGACGTTCAAAACGTCGTTGAAGACCCGGTTCTAAGCCGTAAAGCATGGCACACTGAACTATAGAGTAGTCATCAGCTTTGCTCTGCCGGACGTTCTTAACGTCGTCAGTTGCATCAGCAGTAGGCCTGGCACCCAGCGGTGCTTCCAGGACGTAACTCTTCTATGCAGCAATGAGGATAATCCTCAGGTTACGGACCCAGTCCGTGTAATTGCTACCATCATCTTTCAACTTTGCTTTCTCAAGGAACGCATTAAAATTCAACGGAACAATAGCACGAGCCATCTATCTACATACAAATATAGACAAGCAAAATACTATCAGGTACTAAGTTCATGATAAATTTAAGTTCAATTAATCATATTACTAAAGAACTCCCACTTAGACAGACATCTCTCTAGTCATCTAAGTGATTACGTGATCCAAATCAACTAAACCATGTCCGATCATCACGTGAGATGGAGTAGTTTCAATGGTGAACATCTCTATGTTGATCATATCTACTATATGATTCACGCTCGACCTTTCGGTCCGTGTTCCGAGGCCATATCTGTATATGCTAGGCTCGTCAAGTATAACCTGAGTATTCCGCGTGTGCAACTGTTTTGCACCCGTTGTATTTGAACGTAGAGCCTATCACACCCGATCATCACATGGTGTCTCAGCACGAAGAACTTTTGCAACGGTGCATACTCAGGGAGAACACTTCTTGATAATTAGTGAGAGATCATCTTAAAATGCTACCGTCAAACAAAGCAAGATAAGATGCATAAAGGATAAACATCACATGCAATCAATATAAGTGATATGATATGGCCATCATCATCTTGTGCTTGTGATCTCCATCTTCGAAGCACCGTCGTGATCACCATCGTCACCAGCGCGACACCTTGATCTCCATCGTAGCATCGTTGTTGTTACGCCATCTATTGCTTCTACGACTATCGCTACCGCTTAGTGATAAAGTAAAGCAATTACAGGGCGTTTGCATTTCATACAATAAAGCGACAACCATATGGCTCCTGCCAGTTGCCGATAACTTCGGTTACAAAACATGATCATCTCATACAATAAAATATAGCATCATGTCTTGGCCATATCACATCACAACATGCCCTGCAAAAACAAGTTAGACGTCCTCTACTTTGTTGTTGCAAATTTTACATGGCTGCTACGGGCTTAAGCAAGAACCAATCTCACCTACGCATCAAAACCACAACGATAGTTTGTCAAATAGACTCCATTTTAACCTTCACAAGGACCGGGCGTAGCCACACTCGGTTCAACTAAAGTGAGAGAGACAGACACCCGCCAGCCACCTTTAAGCACGAGTGCTCATAACGGTGAAACCAGTCTCGCGTAAGCGTACGCGTAATGTCGGTCTGGGCCGCTTCATCTCACAATACCGCTGAACCAAAGTATGACATGCTGGTAGGCAGTATGACTTATATCGTCCACAACTCACTTGTGTTCTACTCGTGCATATAACATCAACGCATAAAACCTAGGCTCGGATGCCACTGTTGGGGAACGTAGTAATTTCAAAAAATTTCCTACGCACACGCAAGATCATGGTGATGATATAGCAACGAGGGGAGAGTGTTGTCTACGTACCCTCGTAGACCGAAGCGGAAGCGTTGACGCAACGTAGAGGAAGTAGTCGTACGTCCTCCGGTTCAACCGATCCAAGTACCGTTACTCCGGCACCTCCGAGTTCTTGACACGCGTACAGCTCGATGACGCACCCTCGATCTCCGATCCAGCAGAGGCGCCGAGCGGGAGTTCCGTCAGCACGACGGCGTGGTGATGATCTTGATGTTCTCCTGTTGCAGGGCTTCGCCTAAGCACCGCTACAATATGACCGAGGTGTAATATCGTGGAGGGGGGCACCGCACACGGCTAAGGAACGATCAATGATCAACTTGTGTGTACTAGGGTGCCCCCTTACCCCCGTATATAAAGGAGGGAGGGAGGAGGTGGCCGGCCCTAGGGGGGCGCGCCATGAGGAGGGGGAAACCTACTCCAAGTAGGTTTCCCTCTCTTTTCCTTATCTTATTTGGAGGGGGAAGGAAAGAGTACTAGTATTAGGAAGTAGTACTAGTAGTAGTAATAGGAAGAGGGGGAAGGAGAAAGGAAAGGGGGGCCGGCCCCCCTCCCCAATTCGGATTGGGCTTGGGGGGTCGCGCCCCCCTCCCTTGCTCCTTCTCTCTTCCTCCTACATGGGCCCAATAAGGCCCATATACCTCCCGGGGGGTTCCGGTAACCTCCCGGGGCTCCAAACTTCTCCGGAACCTTTCCGGTGTCCAAATATATCCGTCCAATATATCAATCTTTATGTCTCGACCATTTCGAGACTCCTCGTCATGTCCGTAATCATATCCGGGACTCCGAACAACCTTCGGTACATCAAAATACATAAACTCATAATATAACTGTCATCGAAACCTTAAGCGTGCGGACCCTACGGTTCGAGAACGATGTAGACATGACTGAGACACATCTCTGGTCAATAACCAATAGCGGGACCTGGATGCCCATATTGGTTCCTACATATTCTACGAAGATCTTTATCAGTCAAACCGCATAACAACATACGTTGTTCCCTTTGTCATCGGTATGTTACTTGTCCGAGATTCGATCGTCGGTATCCAATACCTAGTTCAATCTCGTTATCGACAAGTCTCTTTATTCATTCTGTAATACTTCATCTTATAACTAACTCATTAGTTACATGCTTGCAAGGCTGAGGTGATGAGCATTGCCGAGAGGGCCCAGAGATACCTCTCCGACAATCGGAGTGACAAAACCTAATCTCGAATTATGCTAACTCAACATGTACCTTCGGAGACACCTGTAGTACTCCTTTATAATCACCCAGCTACGTTGTGACGTTTGGTAGTACCCAAAGTGTTCCTCCGGTAAACGGGAGTTACACAATTCTCATAGTTACAGGAACATGTATAAGTCATGAAGGAAGCAATAGCAGAATACTAAACGATCAAGTGCTAAGCTAACGGGATGGGTCATGTCAATCACCTCATTCTCCTAGTGATGTGTTCCCATTAATCAAATGACAACACATGTCAATGGTTAGGAAACATAACCATCTTTGATTAATGAGCTAGTCAAGTAGAGGCATACTAGTGACTATATGTTTGTCTATGTATTCACACATGTATCATGTTTCCGGTTAATACAATTCTAGCATGAATAATAAACATTTATCATGATATGAGGAAATAAATAATAACTTTATTATTGCCTCTAGGGCATATTTCCTTCAAGTCCTCATGCCAGCGTGCCCTAGCTTTCGATGCCAGAGCCAGCATTCTGAAGCTTTTGCAAGAAGACATACGGCAAGCTGTGGACTTGCTGAGAAATCTAACATGTATAGATCACCTTTCCTATACCCTTCAAAGACTAGAGACTTGTTAGATTCCATTAGTACAAGGCAACGATATTTTCCAAATATCACAATCATGTTTAAGTCACAAAGCATTGAGACAGACATTAAGTTGAATCCAAGGGATTCAACAAGCATCACTTTATCCATGTGTTGATCCTTTGAGATTGCAACTCTACCTAGACCCAATACCATGTCTTTACCAGTGTCAGCAAATGTTATTTGACTCTTGTCGGATGGACGTAAGGTTGAGTCCATGAGAAGACTTTGATCACCAGTCATATGATTAGTGCATCCCTACAGTGCCCTACAGTGCACATGCCCTACAGTGCAGTTAGGAGGATAGGCTTCACAAGGTATGTTGTGAAGCATAAGCATTTGATGCACATGTGGATTATCACAGCACAGTATGACAGGTAAGTGATTCATATGTGGAATACATAGTAAGTCATTTTATCATGCGTCCCTTTTTGTTTTAGGTCCCCAGCAATAATATTGGATGCCTTTGATTGCTGGCTAGAGACCATGTTCTGCAAAAGAGTGTTAATTCTTCTTCACCACCCACATCTTTAGGGGTGGCTTAGAAGCAATGAGTCCAAGTGTAGCATCTGAGAATTTCAGCTTTGGAGCCCTAGAAAATAGCCTTGCAGGAGATGAATGATACTCATATGAATAAGAAGAAAAGTTCTTAGTATTGTGAACATACCGGTTTGAAGACACACGCTCATATTCATAAGTTTGAGTGTGATTTCCCTGCAAAACATTGGCGTTAGGGTGACTCAGGTGAGTCCTGTTTCCGTATGAAGCCGTTGGACCATGTGACGCCTTTGATCTGGGGTTTGTCTTCTTCCCTGGTGGTGTCATGACAACATTCATAGGAAGATTCTCAAGACAGCTTTTGGGAACCCAGATCTTCTTCATTGGCGGTCCATTCCTGCATTTAGTACCAATATACCTGGCAAACACTTCACCATTCTGATTTTTGAACAATTTATAGTTTGCATCAAAGGATTCATCAATGATAATAGGATTAGCACAGGTAAATCCAGATAAAGTGGATGGATCCACTGAAGGTTCCTTTGCAGCAACCCATGTGGTTTTGGGATACTGCTCAGGCTTCCAGTAGGAACCATCGGCATTCATTTTCCTCTCGAACCCAACACCCTCTTTCCTACGGTTTCGGTTCACAATCTGCTTTTTGAGGACATCGCAGAGAGTCTGATGTCCCTTCAAACTTTTGTACATCCCTGTTTCAAGCAATGTCTTCAACATAGCATTTTCATCAGCAACATCAGTGGTATCCTCCACAAAGGGGTTAGTAACCACTTCAGTAGGTGAAGACAATGAAACAATAGCAGCAGTGGAACATTCAGCAACAGATGCAGCGTTATCACGCTCAATGCATTTTAGACATGGTGGTTCAAATCCATCCTGAGCGGAACTGATCTGTTGAGCGCGAAGTGACTCATTCACTTTTTGAAGATCTTCATGAGCCGATCTCAGTTTCTCAAGCTCTTGTTTCCTTTGAAGATAATCATAGGAGAGTCTTTCATAAGTAGTTGAGAGCGATTCATGACGACCTTCAAGTTCTTGGTACTTAGCATGAAGATTTTTTATGTCATCAACTAAGGATTGTGAATGTGTCATTTCCGCGTCCAACAGGTCATCGCTTTTGTCTAACCGTTTTTGAGTATGTTCCATAGCTCTTTGTTGTTCAGTAGCAATTTTAGCAAGTGTTTTGTAGCTGGGTTTAGATTCACAATCGGAGTCATCTTCACTTGATGTTTGAAAGTAAGCATCGCGTGATTTTACCTTGGCACCACGTGCCACGAAGCAGTAGGTGGGAGAAGGATCGTCTTTGTCATTAGCTTCAGCATTGGTGTGGAAGTCATTGTCTTCAGTGTTGAAGATGGACTTGGCGACATAGGCTGTGGCTAGAGCCAGACTTGCAACGCCAGGGTCAGACTCCTCACCAGACTCTACCTCCGCCTCCTCCGAAGTAGACTCCTCCTCTGAATCCATTTCCTTGCCAACAAAAGCACGAGCCTTGCCAGATGAGCTCTTCTTGTATGATGAAGACTTGGAAGAAGACTTCGAAGAAGATTTTGAGGATTTCTTCTTCTTCTTGTCATCAGAATCATATTCCTTGCTCTTCTTCTTCTTCTTCTCATTGTCCCACTGTGGACACTCAGATATGTAGTGACCAGGTTTCTTGCATTTGTGGCAGGTTCTCTTCTTGTTGTCATGAGTGGAAGCTTCATCATTTCTTGAGCTGGATTGTGAAGACTTTCTGAAGCCCTTCTTCTTGGTGAACCTCTAGAACTTCTTCACAAGCATGGCAAGTTCCTTTCCAATGTCTTCAGGATCATCAGAACCGCAGTCAGATTCTTCTTCTTCAGATGAGGAAACAACTTTTGCCTTCAAAGCACGAGTTCGGCCATAGTTGGGGCCATAAATATCTCTTTTCTCAGAAAGCTGGAACTCATGTGTGTTGAGCCTTTCAAGTATATCAGACAGATCGAGTGTCTTGAAGTCAGGACGTTCTTGTATCATGAGGGCAAGGGAGTCAAAGGAGGTGTCAAGTGATCTCAGCAGTGTCTTGATAATTTCATGCTTGGTGATCTCAGTGGCGCTGAGAGCCTGAAGCTCATTTGTGATGTCAGTGAGGCGATCAAAGGTGAGGTGGACATTTTCATTGTCGTTTCTCTTGAAGCGATTGAAGAGATTGCGAAGAACACTGATCCTTTGGTCTCTCTGTGTAGAGACGCCTTCATTGACCTTGGACAGCCAGTCCCAGACTAGCTTTGACGTTTCCAGAGCACTCACACGGCCATACTGTCCTTTGGTCAGATGACCACAGATGATGTTCTTTGCAGTCGAGTCCAGTTGAATGAACTTCTTGACATTAGTAGGGGTGACACCTTCACCAGTTTTGGGAACGCCATTCTTGACGACATACCAGAGATCGACATCAATGGCTTCAAGATGCATGCGCATCTTATTCTTCCAGTAGGGATATTCTGTTCCATCGAACACGGGGCAAGCAACGGAGACTTTGATTATCCCTGCAGTCGACATAGCTAAACTCCAGGTGGTTAAATCGAATCACACAAAACAAGGGAGTACCTTGCTCTGATACCAATTGAAAGTGCTAGTTATCGACTAGAGGGGGGGTGAATAGGCGATTTTTATCAAAGTCTTCAAAACGTGGAAGTTTCGAAGATAAACAATAGAAATAACCTAATTGATCTGCAGCGGAAGATAAACTACAACAAGAAAGCCATATTCAAGTATGCAATAGCATTAACGTACAAAGACTAATAGCAGCTAGGTAGTAGGATCAGGATGGAAGATAGTATGAAGCCAATCAACAATAGTAGTCAAGCAATAAAGTCAATCAGATAAGACAGATAAGCAATGACTTCACGAAGACAAACCCAAAGTAAAGGAGGGAAGAGATAGAACCAGTTGCTTGTTGAAGACATAGGATTTCTTGGACCAGTTCCAGTTGCTGTGACAACTGTACGTCTGGTTAGGGAGGCTGAGATTCAACTCAGAAGACCGTGTCTTCACCTTATTCCCCTTGAGCTAAGGACACTTAGTCCTCGCCCAATCACTCTGGTAAGTCTTCAAGGTAGACTTCCGAACCTTCACAGACTTCGTTCACCCGGCAATCCACAATGACTCTTGGATGCTCAGAACGCGACGCCTAACCGGCTGGAGGATTCACAGTCCTCAAGTGTAATAAGTCTTCAGGTCACACAGACAGAAAGACTTCAGTGATGCCTAACACTCTTTGGCTCTGGGTGTTTGGGCTTTGTCCTCGCAAGGATTTTTCTCTCTCTCAAATGCTTCGAGGTGGGTTGCTCTCAAATGACAAAAGCCGTATACAAACTCTGAGCAGCCACCAATTTATGGTGTAGGGGGTGGGCTATTTATATCCACTAGGCAACCCGACCTGATTTGTCCAAAATGACCCTGGGTCACTAAGGAACTGACACGTGTTCCAACGGTCAGATTTCAAACACACGCAGCAACTTTACTTGGGCTACAAGCAAAGCTGACTCATCCAGCTCTGGATAAGATTTGCTCTCATTGTCTTCGCTCGAAGACATAGGATTTGAGTTGAGCATCACTTCAGTCACTCTGACTTAGTTCACTTGGACCCCACTTAACAGTACGGTGGTTCCTATGACTCAATAAAGAAGAAAAGGAAGCAACGAATCCACACAGTCTTCGCGCTCCATAGTCTTCACGCAATATCTTCTCATGTCATAGTCTTCAATATGAATATCTTCTCATACCACCATTGTCTTCAATGTCTTCATACATTTTTAGGGGTCATCTCCGTAGGTAAACCGAATCAATGAGGGACACTACCTGCATTATCCTGCAATTCTCACAAACGCATTAGTCCCTCAACCAACTTTGTCGTCAATACTCCAAAACCAACTAGGGGTGGCACTAGATGCACTTACACATAGAAACTAGAAAACAAGCAGACTATGCATTGAAAACGGAATCTGCCAGAAACAGAACAGTCTGTAATGATCTGAATAGCAACCATACTTATTCTACTCCAAAAATCCATCCAAATGAGGAAAACCTGATAAATTTGTGTACCAATCCATTGCAAAAAGGATCAGATCAAAAGCAAATTTCTGTGAATTATCAAAACTAATTTATTGGGCGCAAAAGTTTCTGATTTTCAACAGGATCAACACAACTATCACCGTAAGCTATCCCAAAGGTCTTACTTAGCAGTTTATTGAAACAAAAGCTATAAATCATGATTACTATAGTAGCTTAATTATGTGAACAAAAAAAAACAGTAAGGATAAATATTGGGTTGTCTCTCAACAAGCGCTTTTCTTTAAAGCCTTTTAGATAGGCATGATGATTTCAATGATGCTCACATAAAAGATAAGAATTGAAACATAAAGAGAGCATCCTCAATACTATGACTAACACATTTAACTCTAACCCACTTCCTATGCCTAGGGATTTTGTGTGCACACAATTTATGGGAAAAAGAATCAACTAGCATATGAAGGCAAAATAAGCATAACTTCAAAACTTTAAGCACATAGAGGGAAACTTGATATTATTGCAATTCCAACAAGCATATATTCCTCCCTCATACTAGTTTTCAGTAGCATCATGAATGAAATTAACAATATAACCATCACATAAAGCATTCTTTTCATGATATTCAAGCATAGAAATTTTACTACTCTCCACATGAGAAAAATTCTTCTCATTTGGAATAGTGGGAGCAAACTCAATCAAAACAACTATCATGTGAGGCATAATCCAATTGAAAATTAAAATCATGATGACAAGTTTCATGGCTAACATAATTCTTTATAGCATACATGTCATCACAGTAATCATCGTAGAGAGCAACTTTGTTTTGATAATCAATTGGAACCTCTTCCGAAATAGTGGAATCATTACTAACTAAAGTCAAGACCTCTCCAAATCCACTTTCATAAATATCATACTAAGATTCAACACCCTCCAAAATAGTGGTATCATTATTTTCTAAAGTTGACACTCTTCCAAACCCACTTTCGATGATAATATTATTCATACTCCAAAAGATACAAGTGAAGTTCATGGAGCATTGTGCAATTAATATAGACTAACCAATATCCAAGCTCAAAATATATAAGTGAAGCACAAGAAGCATTCTATAAAACCATACACAAAAGATTTAAGTGAAGCACAAAGAGCATTCTATAAGATCATACTCAAAAGATATAAGTGAAGAACATGAAGCATTCTATAAATCAATGAAGTCCTATCTCACACTAGCATGGTTCTTAAAGAAAAAGAAAAGCACAAAGGACACACATCATATGAACAAAACAAAAACCGACGTATACCGATAATTGTTGAAGAAGAAAGATGGGATGCCAACCGGGGAATCACCAAGCTTAGATGCTTGAGTATCCTTGCAATATTTACTTGGTGTGCCTTGAGCATCCCCAAGCTTAAATTCTTGCCTCTCTTTATTCTTTTCACATCGGCAACTCCTTGTTCTTCAAGCGCTTCATCCACACAAAACTTAACAAAAACTTTGTGAGATCCGTTAGTTTAGTAAAGAAAATCACTACCTTTAGGTACTGTTTCAAACTCATTACAATTTCATTTTAGCACTATATCTACTGTATTCCAACTTCACCATGGTTCATACCCCCCGATACTACACTTAGATTCATCAAAATAAGCGAACAACAAATAGAAAACAGAATCTGTCAAAAACAGGACATTCTGTAGTAATCTGTAAATTTCGTATACTTCTGTAACTCCAGAAATTCTAAAAAGAATATGAAAATTTAAACAAATTTTACAGAAGAACTGTGTAAAAAGTTTCAGACCCGTTTGACTTCCTAGTAAAAAAATGTAAATTCACGAGCTACAGCCAAAGTTTCTGTTTTTGCACTGCACATCGTAAACAAGCACTCTAATCATCCTAAAACTGAGGCTTGGCACATTATTTTTACAATACAATGGATATATACAAGGGGATAATTATTTTTAGAGAAATTTCCATGAAATTTTTTACATTGTTTCCATGAGCATGAACACAAGTGTTCAAGGTCAACCCTCACTTCTCCAATGCATAACTTTCCAATCACTTCTCTTCCTGAAAAACTTTTTAGGTATATGAGGCAAGTGAATCTTTTTGTATTTTGATTATTTTAATTTTTTTTGTATGTTTCACCCACAACTAAGCAGAAACAAAAGGGAAAACAAAATCTACTTAGTGGAGAAAGCAAACAAGCACACATAAGAATATCAACCCCACGCTATTGCTCCCCAGCAACGGCACCAGAAAAGAGCTTGATAATCCCCAAGTGCAAGGAATCATCGTAGCAATTTACAAAGGTGGAAGTGATAAGTATGGAGTGTCAAACCCACAAGGATCTAAAGGTAAGATCAATATTCCCTCAAGTCCCATCTGCCACTGATATGACTCTACGTACACAGAACGTTTGCTTCCAACTAGGAACGAGAAATAAAACTATGTTGTGGGTATGAAGAGGATAACTTTGCATGATATCGGAGAGATAAATATAAAAGGAGGTGCTGTTATAATAAAGTTAGAATATATTACTAAATATTATAAATAGCGAGTGTGGAATAATGATGGGTCGGTGTGCGGAATTATCCTAGGCAATTGTTAACAAGACCGGTAATCACTATTGCAATTTCATATGAGGGAGAGGCATAAGCTAACATACTTTATATTCTTGGATCATATGCACTTAATTAGAACTCTAGCAAGCATCCGCAACTACTAAAGATCATTAAGGGAAAATCCAACCATAGCATTAAAGCATCAAGTCCCCTTTATCCCATACGCAACAACCCCCTTACTCGGGTTTAAGCTTCTGTCACTCTAGCAACCCACTATAAGCGAATCATGAACGTATTGCAACACCCCACAGCAGGAATCCCTCACGTGTGCGCGGCACGGGAGGCACAATAGGACAACACCAAAATAAAACATACAACTCATACCAATATAGATCATCAATCAACCCAAATACAAAGGATATCTACTCAAAACAGCATAGGATGGCAACACATCATTGGATCATAATATGTGGCAGAAAGCACCTTGTTCAAGTAGGGATTACAGCGGGGTGCGGGAGAGTGGACCATATAAAAGAGATGAGGATGGTGATGATGATGGTGATGTTGATGAAGACGATCACCGCGACAATGATTCCCCTCCCGATGGCACTCCAGCGCCACCGAGAGAGAGGAGGAGAGGTTCTCCCCCTTGTGCTTCCTCCTCCATGGCCTCCCCCTGGATGGGGAGAGGTTCTCCCTCTGGTCCTTGGCCTTCATGGTGATGATGGCCCATCCCAGATCTTCCCACATGGCCTCCGGTGATGATAGCCCCCTCCGGCAGGGTGCCAGAGAGGGCCTAGATTGATTTCTTGTGGCTATAGAGGCTTGCGGCGGCAGAACTTCGATCTCCCTTCTGTTCTAAGATTTTTAGGATTTATAGGAAGGGTTGGTGTTGGTTTCACGTCAAGGTGGCCCATGGGGAGTCCACGAGGCGGGGGGCATGCCCTAGGGGGGGCGCCCTCCACCCTCATGGTGGCCTCGGGACTCCCCTCCGGTAGCTTTTTGTTCCAGTATTTTTTATATTTTCCAAAAATATTCTCCGTTGATTTTCGGCGCATTCCGAGAACTTTTATTTCTGCACAAAAACAACACCATGGTAGTTCTGCTGAAACAGCGTCAGTCTGGGTTAGTTCGAATCAAATCATACCAAAATCAAGTAGAAATATTGTAAACATGGCATGAATACTTCATAAATTATAGATACGTTGGAGACGTATGACTCTCCCTTCCAGCATACTCAAGACAAAGCAAGGCGGAGGAGGAGAGGGATATGGATGAACGGCTCCACTCCTCCCCCGCTCCTCCTTTTATAGGCGAGCAGAGGGTTGGGGGCTGATTCCACGACGGGTAAACCATCGTCCTCCTCCACCAATTCAAGAAGACTGGCCCCTCTCCATAATGCTCACCCACGCCACGCGCCTCCTTTACCTACCCCGCGTGATGCATGCAGCATACGTGGCTAAGGATAAGGGCGTAGTAGGAAGAGTGAATTGGTGGTTTCTACCCCATACGTTAAAGTCATTCACGGGCCATTACAAGGGCAAACCCACCACTATTAGCTTTACAGACGCGTGGGACAACCGGAAACTGGCCCGGAATCAAGATTACTGAAGAAGCAAAGAAGACCCCAAGGGGCCAGCCTCTTCGGTGACCCTGCCTGTGCACTTATTAGGACCTACCCCGACGACGCTCGACAGCACGATCAGGGCAGGCCCGGGGGCTTCTGTCGGTGCAACAGACCCTGGGTATGTTGCCCTGACTATGCACAGGCATGGTAACAAGATTATGGCATCGGGCCATGCCAAGAGAACAAGAAAATAAGATCTTTGAAGGACCAACATGCAGAACAAGAGGACCAATATCAAGCCAGAGAAGCAAGATACCACCAGGAGAAAAGTCTCCCTTGTCGGGCAAATGGGCTTGGCAAGGGAGGAGCCACCCCCGGAAGAGAGCGTCCAAGACGTCCCGGCAGGGCCTGTTGTCGGTGTCAAAACCGGCAGATCTCGGGTAGGGGGCCCAAGCTGCGCGTCTGAAGATCAATGGTAACAATGGAGAAGGGACACGGTGTTTACCCAGGTTCAGGCCCTCTTAATGGAGGTAATACACTACTCCTGCTTGATTATATTCGAGGGTATAGGGGTTACAAGAGTTGATCTACCACGAGATCGGTTCGGCTAACCCTAGATAGCTAGCCTAGCAATTTTATGATCCTACCTCCAATCTAACCCTCCAGTTTATATAGACACCAGAGGGGCTTAGGGTTGGAACAGAGTCGGTTTTACAGAAAGGGACAATATATCCGGACACCTATACCTGCCATCCACCCATGTGAGAGTCCCCACCGGACACGAGAGGTAATATTTTGTCTTGTATCTTGACGGCCCATTAGTCCGGCCCATATCAATAGACCGAACGCCCAAGGACCCCCTAATCCAGGACTCCCACAGTAGCCCCTGAACCTGTCTTCAATGATGATAAATTCGGCGCTCAAACTGTCTTCGGCATTGCAAGGTGGGTTCCTTATAGACTACACATCGGCTTTCCTCTGTAAAAAGAATTGTATCCAGCTTTTTGCAATAAACACAACCCTTAGCCACGAAGGCAGGATATATGTAAACAGTGTCTTTTATTGACAAATTTTCTGGCAAAGCGTCAGACTTGACCTTTTGGTATTTTGAACCGTTTTCACACCTCGCGATCCGTGTTTCGAGGCCACGCCTCATTGACACGTCCCATCAAAACAGAGATCATGCCCACTTAATACGGGATTGCATATCAATGATATCTTGGTAATCCAACCGACTGCGGTGCATACCCGCATCGGGAATAGACGAGGTTTTAAGGCTAGGGAGGCGGGCGCTTGGTATTCATGGCTTATATAAACGGGTAAAGATTCATCTTTTTATCCCATGCGTTTTTCCTTCCTCTGCCTCCCTATCTCTGAGCTCTAGCGCCCGAGCATCGAAACCTACCACTGCCACCAGCCTCTCCAGTCATGTCTGGATCCAGCCTTCAAGGCAAATGGGCAGCCTCCTCCGTGAGGGAGAAGGACATCAAGGAGCTCCAGGATGCGGGGTACCTGAGTACGGACATCATGTACAGGATCCTTGCCAAGAAGTAAGTCATCCCCACCCCAGAGCCCGGCGAAAGGGTGGTATTTATCCCCCACTTCCTCCGCAGACTAGGGTTTCCGATTCATCCTTTTGTCCGCGGCCTGATGTTCTATTACATGCTTGATTTCCATGGTCTAGCCCCAAACACATTCCTCCACATCTCGGCATTTATTGTCGTGTGCGAGGCACTCCTCCGCATTCCCCCCACTTCGGCCTCTGGCTCAAAGTCTTCAACGTGAAGCCAAATGTGGTGGAAGGGGAGTACGAAGACTTCGGAGGCGCGATGGTCAGGAAGCTTCCCAATGCCACCTGGCCCAAAGGGGCTTTTGTGGAGACTATGAAAATATGGCAGCAGGAGTTGTTCTACATCACCGAACCTCGCGGCGCCAACTGGGCGGCCACTCCTGAAATTAGATCCGGACCCTCAATGCGGCTAGCGTCGTGGATCAACAAGGGCTTGGACTGGGTGTCAGGGGACGAGGTGACAATGCTGCAAAAGTGCATCAAAAACATCACAAAGAGGGATGCCGACCTCACCGACGTGATTCAGGTGATGCTATTCCGCCGGATCTTTCCCTGCCAGCACCGGCCTCTCCACATGTGGGAGTTGAATCCGGAAGGGTCATGGACCCTGCAGTGATTCTTCGGCACGACGCACAAAGATATCTGGAGGCTGCTTTTCAAGACCCAGAAGCAGAAGTCGGTGACGGATACGATCAATGACATCGGCCTCGACTATGCTCACCCAGCCACTCTAGTAAGTTTTTAATTTCGAACATAACTCAGTCCGGATATCATAGGGGTGTATTGAGACTCCCATATTTGTAACAGGGCTAGACGAAGAAGGCGGAGCGAGTCAAGTGTTCGGCCTCGTTGCCTGAAAACCCCGCCGATACTCTGCTGACGAGGATGCTGGTTCCGGCACCGTACCAGGCGCCGGAGAAGAACACCAAGAAGAAGGGCAAGGAGGCCAAAAATGGCCCCCCGCCTAAAAGGTCCCTAGGACACTATGTCCGAGGAGTCCGAAGCCCTCTCCTCCCATGAGGGAGATGAAGACGAAAAGGAGGAGGAAGAAGAGAGCAACTCTCCCCTAAAGGGACAAGGAAGAAAAGGGCGGCTTCTGTAGGTACAGAAGCGGAGGCATCCAAAAGGGGGAGAGTATCCCTCACGGAAGACTGGGATTCAGATGCCGAAGTCATCCCCGAGGATCACCCCGGGTTGAAGCCCCCAGCCGAATTGTAAGTATCTCCAGACGCCTTACATACATCAGCGTTTATAATTATGGTTTTTAACATATTGTATTGTGTGTATCAGTCCGACCTACGACCTCCCTCAAATATCGTCTCCGGGGAATTCGTTGGAGCCGGGGATGGTGGAGAGCGAGATGCCTCCGCGAGCCTCCCCGCCTACCGCTCCGGACGACACCAAAGTCGTGTCTCGGAGGGCCTCTCCAGGTCATGAAGAGGTGCAGGAGGCCGTCAAAACAGTGCTAGAGGGTAATACCTCGGCTGCCGAAGACATGGGATGGCCAACCCCCATGGAGACTGAGGACAGGTGTCGTGACCAATTCGGCCCCCAGCCAAACACTATTCCAGAGACCCGTACGATTCCGCAATCAGGCGAGCGGCCCCCTTTGAAGGAGGGGGGAGCGTCGACTCCACCGGTGAACTCCATAAATCAGGAAACGCTGGATTGTTTGGTGGAAGCGCAATGCACCCTGATGGGTGTGGTGGTTGAGAAGATTTAGTCCGCCAAAAGTGGGCTGAACAAAACCTTTGATAGCCTGTTGACGGGCTTTGAGGTATGTGATGTAATTTTCTAACCGATTTCAATAAAGGGATATGCCTGTGTATAGATAGTAGCCCCTGAGACTCTGCCCGGCTTTGAAGAAGCAGGACAAAGGATCACATAGTGTTCGGAAGAGGTGACACTCTATTGCGAAACATGCTTCCCTGCTAGCTGCGAGCGCCCAGTCCGCCGAAGTTTCCAAACTCACTCGGAAGCTGTGGCTGGCCGATGAAGAGGTCATCCGCATCAACAAGCAGTTCGAGGAAATGCAAGGTATGCGTGCATTGAGTATATATCTCCAATTGTAGATGTGTGAGTTGTTTGAAACAGACTAAAAAATGTTTGAACTATGTTCGCAGTTGGCGCCGATTAGGTTGAGTCCCTCAGAAGCGCCCTCGCCGAAGCCAGGAGGGAGGCGGAGGCGAGCAAGGTGTCCGCGGACAAGGCGGCCAAAAGTTTAGAGGAGGAGCAGACCGCCCGCCAACGACATGAGGCACGGGTGGGTGAGGTTGAGAAAGAGCTCAAGGATGCTATCGCGAGATGCGAGTCCTTGGAACGGATGAGTTCGGAGCAAACCTCCGAGCTCACCAAAGCCTGTGAGAGACTAAAGGAGGCTCAGGATGATGCCCAGGACGGTCGACAAGAGATCCCAGAGGCGAGGCGGATTGTGGCTAGTAAGGCCTTTATTATGCAGAGTAGGTATGCTAGTAGAAGATATATTTTACTAACCCAAGTTCAGAGTTCTCCAGGCGCCTTTACCGACCTGCAAAGGAGCATTTCGGACGCCGCCACATTCTTTTGAGCCGAAGAGGGGAGCTCAACGGAAAAGCTATTCTGGTCACAGTACCTTGCACCAGAGCTTCCAGTGCCACTGACCGACCAGATGAAGTAGCTGTCCGAACTGCATAGGGTGGCCGGCCTGGCCATGAAGGATGTAATAGTCCGTCTGAGAGCAGCCGAAGCCGTACCCAGCAACCACTTTGGGCTCGTAAAGTGGCTGGTGGAGGCGCTACCTTGGATTGATGCCCTCAAGCGGTCATCCTGTATTGAGGGTTCTCGGATGGCCTTTGCCCGTGTGAAGGTCCAGTGGGCGAAGATGAGAGCCACCGAGATTGCCACCGCAGGGCCACCTGTGGGCAAGGAGCACCGGTGGCTGGAGATCTACTTCGACGAGGTCCTTGAGGGAGCCCGTATTGTAGAGGGCCAGTGCTCCAAGGACATAATATTTGAGTAGGTTTGTTTGGTTGTAAGATTCATGTAGCGAACTCATGTATAATATTTATGATTATGTATTTTATGAGTAGTTTATCCTCCTATTTTGGTCGTTTATATATATCTGAAAGTTTACCAGTCGTCGGCTTCAGCCCCCACGTAAATATTAGAGGGGTGTTTGTGATCACATGACCGCACTTAATCCAACGTCTTGGTCCAATGTTGGAGGCGTCTTGCGAAGTGAGCTAGGCAATCAGACTATGCGACTTTAGTACTTTCACTTAGACATAAGATTCCATAAATGGCACTAAGCACTAGCCCCTTGTTGCATGATCGGCTAGCCGGAGTACGGCGCCTGTGCAACACGGCTAGTCAAAAACCCAGCCCCTCGTAACACGGCATAAATCGTGAACGATTCGTAGTATAACACTGAGTCACCGGATCGTTGATACGCTCTCGCTTATCATGACAGTCAGTTTTCGGCTTTCTCTACTGAGGTATTTGATCGGACGAACTGGAAATACAATCGCAATAGTTCTCCCTTTACTACCTTAGCTGAACTTGCGGAACGTAAGGTGGGAAACATAGGAGCCGGGCAACCCAACTATAGACCAAAGACATGATTCGGAGCAGATGCATATAATGCAATATCCAGGACGCCGAAGAGTTCCCTATGGGGGTTCGGACTTAAGAATTTTAGCAGGGCTGAAGACAGCCCCTGGTATGAAGACCGTGTCAAGCCACTTATGCCAGTCGACTATAAGGGGGAGCGCAGATGACAAGGAGAAAATCCAAAAAGCCCAACCAAGAAGGTGATAAGCTTTTGTGCCCTTTTTATCTTTATTGATATGTCGATTACATGTGATATCGTTCGATATGGGGGTCATATTACATGCCCAGAGAAAAAAGGAAAAGATTGTACATAAGGGAAAGTCTATCACAGGGCCTAAAAAACCACAGATCGGGAAAAGAAACTCCAATGATGCCATGCCGCACGTCTGCGTCTTTCCTCCTTAGTAGCGAGTCCTTTGAGAGGATCATTGGATGGTTGGGACGTGCTAGCCTTAAAAGGGTCTCCTGTGACAACCATATTGTCAATAGGGCTCTTGATGAACCTGTGTTAAAAGGAAAAAGTTATATGCAGTCCAATTATGGTCAAGCCGTGTAATGGACTTATTCCGCAGTGTGCCTCCAGCGCCGCCCAAGGTATTTTTAGTGCCTAGTTATGTATGTGCGGTACGTAAGCTGCGACCTGATGGGGTGGTCGGCGGAGGCCGAATGCCAATCAAGGTCCGGGATCATTGACTTATCGCTGTTATGCGTGGACCGGACTCGTTTGGGTGCATCGTTGGCTTTATTGGCCAGTAGCTGTTCGGCTTGATGAGGCCGCTGTACACTTCGGCTGCAAGGGTCGCAGTATGCTCTTCAGTACGGAGTGAGAGCTCCATATTACCATTGAATGTAATCACGTCACGAGGTCCAGGCATTTTGAGCTTCAAGTAAGCATAGTGTGGTACTGTGTTAAATCGGGCAAAGGCAGCTCGTCCGAGCAGCACATGGTAACCACTACGGAAAGGGACGATGTCGAAGATTAACTCTTCACTGTGAAAGTTGTCTGGGGAGCCGAATACTACCTCCAGTGTGATTGAGCCCGTGCAACGGGCCTCCACTCCTGGTATCACACCTTTAAAGGTAGTGTTACTGGGCTTCATGCGTGACGGGTCGATCCCCAAATTACGGATGGTGTCTTGATATATCAAGTTGAGACTGCTTCCTCTGTCCATAAGGACGCTAGTGAGGCCATGTCCGTCGATGATTGGATCAAGAACCAGGGTGGCTGAACCCCCATGACGGATACTTATTGGGTGATCCCTGCGATCAAAGGTGATTGGACAGGCCAACATGGGTTAAATTTGGGGACAACGGGCTCTATGGCGAAGACATCCCGAAGTGCGTGCTTGCGCTCCCTTTTGGGAATGTGAGTGACATATATCATGTTCACTGTCCTCACCTTGGGGGGAAATTGTTTCTGACCCCCGGTGTTCAGCTGACAGGGCTCATCCTCGTCTTCGCTTGGATGCCCTTTTCCTTGTTTTGGGTATTTAACTTACCGGCCTGTTTGAAGACCCAACAGTCCCTCGTGGTATGATTTGCAGGTTTATCGGGTGTGCCATGAATATGGTAGGGCCTCTTGAGGATTTTGTATAAGCTGGATGGCCCATCCTTGCTGCCTTTGAAAGGTTTCTTCCGCTAACCGGACTTAGGACTGTCGTATCGTCAATGTTGTCGGTGCTGTTATTCCAACGTTTTGTGGCGAGGTTTACCATTGCCGTCCCACACCTCAAAGGTGCCAGGGTCACCTGAGTTGTTGCTTCTATGAGCCAACCAGTTGTCTTCGCTAGCGCAGAAGCGGGTCATGAGTGCTGTTAAGGCTACCATGGTCTTCGGATTTTCATGCCCGAGGTGTCGGGCGAGCCATTCGTCACGGACGCTATGCTTAAAGCCGCTAAGGCTTCGACGTCTAGATAGTCTACAATCTTGTTATTTTTAGTTAAGAACCGATTCCAAAGATTGCAGGACGATTCGCCTAGCTGCTGGATTATGTGACTCAAGTCATCTGCGTCCAGAGGCCGAACATAAGTGCCCTGGAAGTTTGCCCTAAAGGCATCTTCCAAGTCTTCCCAGGTTCCAATGGAGTTTTCTGGGAGGCTCTTTAGCCAGTGTCGTGCTGGTCCCTTCAGCTTTAGAGGGAGATATTTGATGGCATGGAGATCATCTCCTCGAGCCATGTGAATGTGGAGAAGAAAATCCTCAATCCAGACGGCTGGATCCATCGTACCATCGTACAGTTCGATGTTTAGGGTTTAAACCCCTCCGGAAACTGATGTTCCATAACCTCATCAGTGAAGCATAGGGAGTGTGCGGCTCCTCTATACCTTGCAATGTCATGGCGGAGGTCGGCTGACCTCTGAATTTGGTACTGATCCCGAACATAGTAACAGTCATCACGCCGGGCTTCATAGCCATTATCTTGCGCCGGGGCACGCCCCCTTGTTCTGTAAATTGATCTGGTCTGACCAGCTTTATTGGCTAGGTCACGTTGCAAGTCATATGTATATCCTGCGGATGCAGTCTCCCCTCCTCTTTGAGGAGGGGGTGCGGGTTGGTTTTCAGCTTGATATGCCACTTTATCCCGTCCACGTGGCGGTCGATCTGGTTGGTCTACCTGATTGTATTTCGACGGTATTGGTTCAAGGAATTCGTCATCGAATTGAGGCAGCAGCTTGCGCCTAGGGTAACTTTTGACAGGTCGCTCTTGGTCGTATTCCTCAACGGTCAGGACCTTAGTCCACCTTTCGTTCAGCGTGTCTTGCTCTTCTCTGAGCTGCTGTTGCTTCCTCTCTTCAGGTTCCGAGCTGTAGCAATGAGTTGTCGCTTGAAGCATAATTGGTTGAGGGGTTCCTCTGGGACAATGAAGTCTTCGTCACCGAGGCTGGCCTCCTCTTTGGATTCTGGCATATAGTTGATGTCCTCCTCATCTTCGTTGTCAACACGTTCAGGACTGTGCTCACCTTCTTCCCACTCGTCTTGTTCAGATGTGGGCTAGATAAGGTGGTTCGGTATCTTCGGCGCCGTCCGGAGTCTTGTTGTCTTCGGTGCCGGTATTACTATCCCTTGCCTGACGCGATCGTGAGCGACGCCGCTGGCATCAGCTCTTTGGTGGTTTATCGACGGGTCTATCCTCATCTGGGCTTGGGTTCTCCTCATCGTTCTTCGGAGTGTCCACCATGTACACATCGTAGGTTGAGGTGGCCGTCCAACGCCCCGTGATGGGTGGGACTTGACTTGGTTCTGCATCGGCATCATCATCCATGCCATTGATGTCCGTTAAGTCCTTGACTGTGGCTATCAAGTGGGTGGTGGGTGGGGCGTAAAATTCCCCTCTCTCAGCCACCAGTCCAAGCTGGGTGCAATTCGGAGGTAAAGTCTCCGTGATGGCGAGAGACTGCATCAGACCCAACGCTTCATCTAAGAGCGGGATTGGGATCGGAAACTGCGGGTCTTCCGTGTTGTGTTCAGCATGGAGCACCTGATCGGACTTGCTGAGCGCAGACGTCGGCAGTTCGGAACGGTTGCTCGGTGCCAAGTTTAAGCCTTCATCTGGGTCTTCGGTAGGTTGTTCGACAAGGGGAAGAAGTCCGGTGGGGCTTATTGTAACGCCTCGGATCCGATGCGCCAGGAGTCCGCCAGTTATTCACCGTCATTGCCATGTCATTTTCTTGTGTGTTGCATTTTATCATGTCATCATGTGCATTTCATTTTGCATACATGTTCGTCTCATGCATCCGAGCCTTTTCCCCGTTGTCCGTTTTGCAATCCGGCGCCCTATGTCCTCCGGCGTTCCCCTTTTGTCTCCTGTTGTGTGTGGGTGTTAAACGTTCTCGGAATGGCCCGAGTCTTGCCAGGCGGCCTTGGTATAGCACCGGTAGACCGCCTGTCAAGTTTCGTGCCATTTGGAGGTCCTTTGATACTCCAACGGTTAACCGGGTAACCGCAAACCCCCCATTTCTCTTTGCAGCCCAACACCCTTCCAAAGTGGCCCAAAACCCAGAAAACTCCCCTCCATGCTCTCGGTCGTTCGATCACGATCGCGTGGCCGAAAACCGCTCCTCATTTGGACTCTCCTAGCTCCCTCTACCTATATATATGTGTCCCTCCCGGATTTTTCGCGCAGTCCAACCCTAGCCCTCTCCCTCTCAGCCGCCGGACATGTCCGCCCACCGCCGGACGCGTCCGCCGCCCGGCAGCCATGTTGCTCCGGCCAATCAGATCCGGCCACGTCAGCCCGCCGCTGCTCCCGTCCAACCGGGCACCGCCACCTGTCCCGTCGCCCGTCCGGCGCCGCCGCGGCCCGTGGGGCCCGGGGCTGGCCCGCCCGGCCCGCGCATCGCCGCTGCCCGCCCGGGGTCGCCCGCCTCGCCGCACGCGCCCGATCTCCTCCCGCCGGCGCCACCCGAGCCCTCCACCGCCGTTCGTCTCCGCCGCCGGCGCCCTGCTGCGCCTCCCGCCGCCCGCGAGCTCCCGGGCCCCTGAGCCGCCGCCAGCTCCGTCAGCCCGCGCCGACAACCCGCGTCGCCGTGCCGCCTCGTCCGGTCGGCCCGCGCCGCCGGCCCCCGCAGCCGCTGTTCCGCGGCTCGTGCCGCACCTCTCGTCGTCCCGCGGCTCCGCCGCCGTGGGGCCCTGCCGGAGTTTCCCCGCCGCCGCGCGCCTCGCCTCCCTCGTCGCCGGCGCCGCCCTCCTCGCCGGAGTTTGTGGAACCTCGCCGGAGAAGAAGGTGGATGAGATCCACCGGGATCTCGTCCAAACGCCGTCCCCACTCCGGATCCGCTCCGTCCCAGAACCGTCCCGTCCCGGGTTGACTTTTCCCGGAGGTGAAATTCTGCCTAAGTCCCAGATCTGTGTAATTTTCATGCCAAGTTTGGCCTGTTGTATCTTTGCATCCGTAGCTCCGTTTCGTGCATGTAATATGTCATATTGTTCGCCTCAACGAGTACATCATTTCATTCCATTTCATCATATTCATTTGAGGTCATCTAGATGCCTGAATCATTGTTGTAAGAGTGCTTCATGATGTTTTCTGTTGTCTGTTAACAGAACGAGCTCATTTGTCATTTTTGCCATGATTGATGTGTGCATCCTATGAGGTTGATGCCTACATGTGTGTTGAACTATGCCATGTCTTCTTTACAGAGGTGCTTACCATGTACTTTTGTGATCAATGTGGTGACTAGCACAAGCATGCAAACTAGGCATCATGATGTTGCTGATTTTAGTCCCTGTTCTGCTGTTATTTTGATGCCATGTAAACTTGATGCTACAGAGAGATCCATGCATATTTTGAGATACTTCAGTAAGGATGTTTTGAACATGTGGTTTTTGTCTATCCATTCATGCCCTTGGTTGCAATTATGGAGTAGTCTAGCATGTCATTTTCGTGCTCTATGTTTGCTTCAAAATGTTTCCTGGCAGATTGTTTACATGTTATTCAATTTAGCCAAGGATGCTATAGTTGATCCTTGCATGCTATGAACTTGTTCTTGCCTTGGTTGGTTACATAAACATGTCTTCTTGATGATGCTATGCTTATCTTGTCATGCAATGACTTGTGGTGAGTGAATCGAGCTTGTTAAGTAGTGTACATGATGTTGTTGTTTTGCTAGGCTGAATCTGTTATTTCGTGATGCTATATAAACATGTTGCTACTAATCATTCTATGCATAATCTGGTGATGTTCTATAAACATGTTTTGATCTACATGTCATCCTATAACCATACATGCCCCTGATTGCTATTATAGCTTGCTGTAGCTTATTCATATCTTGCTCCAAAGTTGCTTCATAATGTTGTTGTCAGCCTGTTAACATTAAGTTTAGTTGTTTCCATGATTGTTTCTAGTGTTCCATGCACCCTATGGACTTGCTATTGCCATGCTTAGCTTCACAAACATGTCTTCTTACTGTTGGTTGCCTTGCCATGCCATTTATTGCTCTGTAGCGAGTTGCACAAGCTCATCTACATGCCTTCATAATTCTGTTCCTGCCATGTTTGAATCTGTAATATATCTTGCCATGTTTACGTGGGTGCCATCATATTTTCTGATCCTTTTTGGCTTATGATCAGTAAAGGACTTTTGATCTATGCAATTAGTAGATTCATGTCATGCCTTTTTTTCCATGATAAGTTCCTGTAACATGTTGTTTTATAGCTCTGAACATTGCATCGTGATGTTATTTTCTGCAAAGTCTGAATTGTTATTACTTGCAATCTTATCATGTGTGTTTGGACATGTTCTAGTGATTTCTGGAGATAGCTCAGTGTTCATGTTTTGTAATGCTTTACCTGTACATTATGTCCATGCCTTTTGTTCTTATGTTGAGATGCTGTAGCATGTTGTTTTGGTGCTTGCAATATGCCTAGTTGCTGTTTTGGACACCTTGTCCTTTAAACTTGTATAGTGTGCATGTGTTGAACCGTTGCTCCGTTTTGAGTGTGCTCTAGATGAAACTTGCTTGATTTTGCATGTAGCTTCATATTATCATGTTGCATCCTTGTTTTGGTGTGTTTGCTTGATGTTTGGGTGCATTTTGCATCAATGCCATGTTTAACTTGTTTTGCTCATATCTTCTAGGCTGTAGCTCCGAACTTAATGAACTTTATATTAACTTGACTAGAATCTCGTGTAGATCATCTTGGTGCATCCTAACTTGCTGTTTAGCAACTTCAACTTAATGTTTGTTCAGATCTGGACCAATTTCAAAATATGCATATGAGGACTTACTGATATTGTTATATGTTGTTCCCGGCCTCATTTAAACTTGCCTTAGTGTGTTGCTCTTGTTTGCATCATCTCTTGCCATGAGTAGCTTCATGTAGTCTTGTCTTGCATCATGCTTGTTGTGCATCATGTCATGTTCATGTGTGGTGTGCTTACCATGTTGTGTGCTTCTTCTCGATAGTTCCTGTTTCGTTGCGATCGTGAGGATTCGTTCGTCTACACTTGGTTCGTATTCGTGGCTTCATCTTCTTCATGGACTCGTTCTTCTTCCTTGCGGGATTTCAGGCAAGATGACCGCTACCCTGGATCTCACTACTATCATTGCTATGCTAGTTGTTTCGTTCTATCGCTATGCTGCGCTACCTATCACCTGTTTATCAAGCCATCCCAAATTGCCATGAACCTCTAACCTTTGACGCCTTTCCCATGCAAACCGTTGTTTGGCTATGTTACCGCTTTTGCTCAGCCCCTCTTATAGCGTTGCTAGTTGCAGGTGAAGTTGAAGATTTCTCCATGGTGGACAGGATTTTGGTTGGGATATCACAATATCTCTTATATTATTAATGCATCTATATATTTGGTAAAGGGTGGAAGACTTGGCCTTTTGCCTGGTGTTTTGTTCCACTCTTGCCGCCCTAGTTTCCGTCATACCGGTGTTACGTTCCCGGATTTTGCGTTCCTTACGCGGTCGGGTGATTTATGGGACCCCCTTGACAGTTTGCTTTGAATAAAACTCCTCCAGTAAGGCCCAACCTTGGTTTTACCATTTGCCTCACCACCACCTATACCTTTCCCTTGGGTCGGCCAACCCGAGGGTCATCTTTATCTTAGCCCCCCCCCCCGGGCCAGTGCTTGTCTAAGTCTTGGTCCGAACCGGGCAGACTGCGGGGCCACCTCGGGGCAACTCGAGGTCTGGTTTTACTCGTAGGCTGACCCATCCGGTGTGCCCTGAGAACGAGATATGTGCAGCTCCTATTGGGATTTGTCGGCGCATCGGGCGGCTTTGCTGGTCTTGTTTTACCATTGTCGAAATGTCTTGTAAACCGGGATTCCGAGTCTGATCGGGTCTTCCTAGGAGAAGGTCTATTCCTTCGTTGATCGCGAGAGCTTGTCATGGGCTAAGTTGGGACACCCCTGCAGGGTATAATCTTTCGAAAGCCGTGCCTGCGGTTATAGGCAGATGGGAATTTGTTATTGTCTGGTTGTAGATAACTTGACACCAGATCCGAATTAAAACACATCAACCGTGTGTGTAGCCGTGATGGTCTCTTTTCGGCGGAGTCCGGGAAGTGAACACGGTTTCTGGGTTATGTTTGACGTAAGTAGGAGTTCAGGATCACTTCTTGATCATTGCTAGCTTCACGACCGTTCCGTTTGCTCTCTTCTCGCTCTTATTTGCGTATGTTAGCCACCATATATGCTTAGTCGCTGCTGCAACCTCACCACTTTACCCCTTCCTTTCCCGTTAAGCTTTGCTAGTCTTGATACCCATGGTAATGGGATTGCTGAGTCCTCGTGGCTCACAGATTACTACTACAACAGTTGCAGGTACAGGTTACGCGATGATCATGATGCGAGAGCGATGCTTGCTTGCGTTGAGTTCTTCTTCTGCTTCTTCTTTGATTAGGGGGTAGGTTCCAGGTCGGCAGCCTGGGCTAGCAGGGTGGATGTCATTTGAGTTTCTGTTTGTGTTTTCATCCATAGTCGGATGATGCTCTTATGTATTGTGATGTTGTATTCGTGTGGCATTGTATGCCTTATGTATGTATCCCCATCTATTATGTAATGTTGATGTAATGATATCCACCTTGCAAAAGCATTTCAATATGCGGGTCTATCCTTGGTGGGACCTTCGAGTTCCTTTTGGATAGGGTCGCATATTGGGCGTGGCAAGTTGGTATCAGAGCCTCGACCGACCCTAGGAGCCCCCTTGATTGATCGTGTAGTTTGGCCGTTGTTGAGTCTAGAAGAAAACTATTTTCCAGAGTCTAGTTATATCGGAGAGTAGGAATTATTTTTACTCCTCAGCCCCTTCGTCGCTCTAGTGATGAATCTTGACGTAGGTGTTTTGAATTACTTCTCTTCCCCTTCAAATTTTTCTTTAAGATCCGATCGTTGGTTCTCAGCTCTTTGCATCCGGTGCAGTTCTCGTCAAGTTGACTTGAGCCTCTTCATCTTTGAGTTCAATCCTTAGTTGTTTTCTTTCCCACCCGCCCACCCCTTTTCATCTCGGAACCGGAGTTCGTAATCGAGTATCCATCCTACTCGTGCGATGTCTTTGCCTTCTTTCCTCCATGATTTCAATCGGTGTTTTCCATTCAAGATTATTTTTTGATTTTCCCCTTCCAAGTTGTTTTTGTTTTCCCGCCCTCCCACCCCTTTTCTTCCCGGAGTCCGAGTCTCTCTCGACCATCTATCTCATTCGTGCAAAGCCTCTTCAGTCTTTTGTAAATCATTTCAACCGGTGAATTCTCGTCTCGGTGGACATTCTTCATCTCTTCTCCGGTGGACTGAATTCATGGTTTTCGGGTTGATCATATTCTTTCCCTCGGCTCAAGTGTTTTCCCTGCTCGTTCGCTCTCGCTAGTTTACCCTTCCGGAGTGTTCAAGTCATCTCAGAAGATTCGTCTGTGTTCTAATTAATTCGAGGTTGTCACCTCATTCGAATATTTCAATTGTTCCGGTGCATCATCTGTCTATTCAACAATCCTTTCCAACGGTGTTATCTCTTTAGTGGGCCCTAACCCACAGGTTTTTTTCTAGGATCTTACCTGACTCTTCTGATTCCCCGGAGTTATTCTCAATTCTTTTCAAGTGTGACGTAAGTATGAATTTCATCAGTCAGATGCCATCTCCAAGTTCGCTTTCAAATTCTTTTCATCTTTGATTCAACCCTTCCTCTTTTTCAATCTCCCGGAGTATCTCAGTTATTTTGATCGTGTTTCTCGTCGTCATTTGAAGATCGAAGAAGAGTTTTCCTCTAAATCTAGCCCATTCTCCCGAAGATTTGTGGTTCCAACTTCATATCATCCTCTCGAATTATTCCATTTGTCAGATATTTCTTTTTCTCAACCATTCGGAGTTTGTCAGGAGTTCATTTATGTTTCTTTTCACCGGAGGCCATCGTTCCAGAAGAATTCTTCGCCCTCGTCATTCCAGCTATCGTCCTCTAATTATCCCGGTGCTTCATTCAAGTGTTCTTTAATCAGCTCATGATCTCTTTGTTCTTCTGCATCTAAATCCCCTCAAGCATATTTGTTCTTCTAATTCTTCCCGGTGATTAAGTCTCTTTCATCAGTCATTTCCGAATTCTTACGGAGGTTCGTTCAAGATTCTTTTCCTTGATTATCATTTTAATCCATTCGATCTTTCCAATCCTACCGGTGGTTCATGAAGACCTTCTCAAGTTTGCTACATGTCACTTCTCAATCCTTTTCAAGAAGAATAAGTAGTATGTGAAATCCATTGCTTGTCATCAATTTATTTTGATGAAGGATAAGCATACAATTAATCTTATTCTTATTTCATCCAAGTGAGTAATCTTTTCCTTTGGAGTTTGTTCTTGTTGAATAAATTCTAGTTCCAAGTGTTTCATCTTTTCTTTTCCGGAGTTCAAAATTTTCTCGGCCATCTCATCGGAAACCTCCATCTAAATCATCGCAAGGCTCATCTTATTCTTTCATCCTTCAATTTTATCTCGTCATCCTTTTGTTACCGGAGTTCTTCATGGTGGTTCTTCATGATTTAATTCATTCTTCAAGAGTTCATCAAGATTTTGTTGGTGGAGTTCAATTATCTTTTCTTCTCGCGTCTCAAAGTGCAATTAATTCTCCGTATTCTTTTGGATTGGAGTTTTGCATTTCTTCGTTCTTCTCAGATATTCAAATCCGTTCAATCCTTCCTTCTAAGTTCTTTTCATTCAATTCTTCCGGAGGCATTGCATTGTTCATCTCATCAAGTGTCATTCTATCTTGTGAAGTTCTTGTTCTATTCCTCCATGTTTTAACCGGAGTGCTGCCTAAATCCTTTCAGTATTATTCGTTTCTAATATGTTCTAACCGGAGTGGTTTCATAGTCTATCTGATTTCGTGAGCCTTCGCTTCTCGTCATTCTCGTCGTTCCTCTCTTATTCTCGAGTGCTCTCGATTCCTTGCTTCTTCTATTGAGTTCTTGTTTCACCTCATCCCTTTTCCCTTCCGTGTCGGTCCTAAGATCTCAGGACGAGATCTCTTGTTAGTGGAGGAGTGTTGTAATGCCCCGGATCCGATGCGCCAGGTGTCCGCCAGTTATTCGCCATCATTGCCATGTCATTTGCTTGCGTGTTGCATTTTATCATGTCATCATGTGCATTTCATTTTGCATACGTGTTTGTCTCATGCATCCGAGCCTTTTCCCCGTTGTCCGTTTTGCAATCCGGCGCCCCTATGTCCTCCGGCGTTCCCCTTTTGTCTCCTGTTGTGTGTGGGTGTTAAATGTTCTCGGAATGACCCGAGTCTTGCCAAGCAGCCTTGGTATAGCACCGGTAGACCGCCTGTCAAGTTTCGTGCCATTTGGAGGTCGTTTGATACTCCAACGGTTAACCGGGTAACCGCAAATCCCCCATTTCTCTTTGCATCCCAACACCCTTCCAAAGTGGCCCAAAACCCAGCAAACTCCCCTCCATGCTCTCGGTCGTTCGATCACGATCGCGTGGCCAAAAACCGCTCCTCATTTGGACTCTCCTAGCTCCCTCTACCTATATATATGTGTCCCTCCCGGATTTTTCGCGCAGTCCAACCCTAGCCCTCTCCCTCTCAGCCGCCGGACATGTCCGCCCGCCGCCGGACGCATCCGCCGCCCCGCAGCCACGTCGCTCCGGCCAATCAGATCCGGCCACGTCAGCCCACCGTTGCCCCCGTCCAACCGGGCGCCGCCACCTGTCCCGTCGCCCGTCCCTCGCCGCCGCGGCCCACGGGGCCCGGGGCCGGCCCGCCCGGCCCGCGCATCACCGCCGCCCGCCCGGGGTCGCCCGCCTCGCTGCCCGCGCCCGATCTCCTCCCGCCGGCGCCGCCCGAGCCCGCCGCCGCCGTT
>NC_041391.1:334256427-334289313 GCF_002162155.2 Triticum dicoccoides | reverse complement strand
GCCGCCAGCTCCGTCAGCCCACGCCGACGACCCGCGTCGCCGTGCCGCCTCGTCCGGCCGGCCCGCGCCGCCGTCCCCCGCAGCCGCCGTCCCGCGGCTCGTGCCGCGCCTCTTGCCGTCCCGTGGCTCCGCCGCCGTGGTGCCCTGCCGGAGTTTCCCCGCCGCCGCGCGCCTCGCCTCCCTCGTCGCCGGCGCCGCCCTCCTCGCCAGAGTTCGCGGAACCTCGCCGGAGAAGAAGGTGGATGAGATCCATCGGGATCTCGTCCAAACGCCGTCCCCATCCCGGATCCGCTCCGTCCCGGAACCGTCCCGTCCCGGGCATGGTTTTGAATTTCAGTTTCAACAAAAATTCAGTGCCAACTGAAATCACTGAAATTCAGTGAAATTCAATTATTTCAGTTGGCATTTCAGCCAAAAGGCCGAAATATTCATTTGAATTTAATTAAATATTTGAAATTTAAAAAAAAATTTGAAAAATATTTGATTTCCTGTGTGCTACTGAATTTGCTGAAATATTTTGATCAAAACGTAATATTTCAGTGTCTACTGAAATTAATGAAATTCAGTGAATTTCAGTGAAATCTCACTGAAAGTGAAAACCATGGTCCCGGGTTGACTTTTCCCGGAGGTGAAATTCTGCCCAAGTCCCAGATCTGTGTAATTTTCATGCCATGTTTGACCTGTTGTATCTCTGCATTCGTAGCTCCATTTCGTGCGTGTAATATGTCAAATTGTTCGTCTCAACGAGTACATCATTGCATTCCATTGCATCATATTCATTTGAGGTCATCTAGATGCCTGAATCATCGTTGTAAGAGTGCTTCATGATGTTTTCTGCTGTCTGTTAACAGAACGAGCTCATTTGTCATTTTTGCCATGATTGATGTGTGCATCCTATGAGGTTGATACCTACATGTGTGTTAACTATGCCATGTCTTCTTTACAGAGGTGCTTACCATGTATTTTTGTGATCAATGTGGTGACTAGCACAAGCATGCAAACTAGGCATCGTGATGTTGCAGATTTTAGTCCCTGTTCTGTTGTTATTTTGATGCCATGTAAACTTGATGCTACAGAGAGATCCCTGCATATTTTGAGATACTTAAGTAAGGATGTTTTGAACATGTGGTTTTTGTCTATCCATTCATGCCCTTGGTTGCAATTATGGAGTAGTCTAGCATGTCATTTTCGTGCTCTACGTTTGCTTCAAAATGTTTCCTGACAGATTGTTTACATGTTATTCAATTTAGCCAAGGATGCTATAGTTGATCCTTGCATGCTATGAACTTGTTCTTGCCTTGGTTGGTCACATAAACATGTCTTCTTGATGATGCTATGCTTATCTTCTCATGCAATGACTTGTGGTGAGTGAATCGAGCTTGTTAAGTAGTGTACATGATGTTGCTGTTTTGCTAGGCTGAATCTGTTATTTCGTGATACTATATAAACATGTTGCTACTAATCATTCTATGCATAATATGGTGATGTTCTATAAACATGTTTTGATCTACATGTCATCCTATAACCATACATGCCCCTGGTTGCAATTATAGCTTGCTGTAGCTTGTTCATATCTTGCTCCAAAGTTGCTTCATAATGTTGTTGTCAGCGTGTTAACATTAAGTTCAGTTGTTTCCATGATTGTTGCTAGTGTTCCATGCACCCTATGGACTTGCTATTGCCATGCTTAGCTTCACAAACATGTCTTCTTACTGTTGGTTGCCTTGCCATGCCATTTATTGCTCTGTAGCGAGTTGCACAAGATCATCTACATGCCTTCATGATTCTGTTCCTGCCATGTTTGAATCTATAATATATCTTGCCATGTTTACGTGGGGTGCCATCATATTTTCTGATCCTTTTTGGCTTATGGTCAGTAAAGGACTTTTGATCTATGCAATTAGTAGATTCATGTCATGCCTTTGTTTGCCATGATAAGTTCCTGTAACATGTTGTTTGATAGCTCTGAACATTGCATCGTGATGTTATTTTCTGCAAAGTCTGAATTGTTATTACTTGCAATCTTACCATGTGTGTTTGGACATGTTCTAGTGATTTCTGGAGATAGCTCAGTGTTCATGTTTTGTAATGCTTTACCTGTATATCATGTCCATGCCTTTTGTTCTTATGTTGAGATGCTGTAGCATGTTGTTTTGGTGCTTGCAATATGCCTAGTTGCTGTTTTGGACACCTTGTCCTTTAAACTTGTATAGTGTGCATGTGTTGAACCGTTGCTCCGTTTTGAGTGTGCTCTATATGAAACTTGCTTGATTTTGCATGTAGCTTCATATTATCATGTTGCATCCTTGTTTTGGTGTGTTTGCTTGATGTTTGGGTGCATTTTGCACCAATGCCATGTTTAACTTGTTTTGCTCATATCTTCTAGGCCGTAGCTCCGAACTTAATGAACTTTACATGTAACTTGACTAGAATCTCGTTTTGGTGTGCTTACCATGTTGTGTGCTTCTTCTCGATAGTTCCTGTTTTGTTGCGATCGTGAGGATTCGTTCGTCTACACTTGGTTCGTCTTCGTGGCTTCATCTTCTTCATGGACTCGTTCTTCTTCCTTGCGGGATTTCAGGCAAGATGACCGCTACCCTGGATCTCACTACTATCATTGCTATGCTAGTTGTTTCGTTCTATCGCTATGCTGTGCTACCTATCACCTGTTTATCAAGCCATCCCAAATTTCCATGAACCTCTAACCTTTGACGCCTTTCCCATGCAAATCGTTGTTTGGCTATGTTACCGCTTTTGCTCAGCCCCTCTTATAGCGTTGCTAATTGCCGGTGAAGTTGAAGATTTCTCCATGGTGGACAGGATTTTGGTTGGGATATCACAATATCTCTTATATTATTAATGCATCTATATATTTGGTAAAGGGTGGAAGACTTGGCCTTTTGCCTGGTGTTTTGTTCCACTCTTGCCGCCCTAGTTTCCGTCATACCGGTGTTATGTTCCTGGATTTTGCGTTCCTTACGCGGTCGGGTGATTTATGGGACCCCCTTGACAGTTTGCTTTGAATAAAACTCCTCCAGCAAGGCCCAACCTTGGTTTTACCATTTGCCTCACCACCACCTATACCTTTCCCTTGGGTCGGCCAACCCGAGGGTCATCTTTATTTTAGCCCCCCCCCCCCCGGGGCCAGTGCTTGTCTAAGTGTTGGTCCGAACCAGGCAGACTGCGAGGCCACCTCGGGGCAACTCGAGGTCTGGTTTTACTCGTAGGCTGACCCATCTGGTGTGCCCTGAGAACGAGATATGTGCAGCTCCTATCGGGATTTGTCGGTGCATCGGGCGGCTTTGCTGGTCTTGTTTTACCATTGTTGAAATGTCTTGTAAACCGGGATTCCGAGTCTGATCGGGTCTTCCTGGGAGAAGGTCTATTCCTTCGTTGATCGCGAGAGCTTGTCATGGGCTAAGTTGGGACACCCCTGCAGGGTATAATCTTTCGAAAGCCGTGCCTGCGGTTATAGGCAGATGGGAATTTGTTAATGTCCGGTTGTAGATAACTTGACACCAGATCCGAATTAAAACGCATCAACCGTGTGTGTAGCCGTGATGGTCTCTTTTCGGCGGAGTCCGGGAAGTGAACACGGTTTCTAGGTTATGTTTGAGGTAAGTAGGAGTTCAGGATCACTTCTTGATCATTGCTAGCTTCACGACCGTTCCGTTTGCTCTCTTCTCGCTCTTATTTGCATATGTTAGCCACCATATATGCTTAGTCGCTGCTGCAACCTCACCACTTTACCCCTTCCTTTCCCTTTAAGCTTTGCTAGTCTTGATACCCATGGTAATGGGATTGCTAAGTCCTCGTGGCTCACAGATTACTACAACAACAGTTGCAGGTACAGGTTACGCGATGATCATGACGCGAGAGCGATGCTTGCTTGCGTTGAGTTCTTCTTCTGCTTCTTCTTCGATCAGGGGATAGGTTCCAAGTCGGCAGCCTAGGCTAGCAGGGTGGATGTCGTTTGAGTTTCTGTTTGTGTTTTCATCCGTAGTCAGATGATGCTCTTATGTATTGTGATGTTGTATTCGTGTGGCATTGTATGCCTTATGTATGTATCCCCATCTATTATGTAATGTTGATGTAATGATATCCACCTTGCAAAAGCGTTTCAATATGCGGGTCTATCCTTGGTGGGACCTTCGAGTTCCTTTTGGATAGGGTCGCATATTGGGCGTGACACTTATGCTCCCGTCTTCGGATGATGATGCCTGCCCCGGATCTAAGGCCATTGTGGGGGTTGACCCCTGGATGGGATCTGACAGGGGATCTGAAAATTCTTATTGGATGGGACACAGAGTGGCGGTCGAGGCCGCAAACCCATCAAAGACTAGATCTCCTCGAATTTCAGGAACATAATTCAGGTTTCCAAACCTGATCTGGTGGCCAGGGGCATAATTGTCGACCTGCTCAAGGCGGCCAATCGAGTTGGCTCGAAGCACAAAGCCACTGAACACAATAACATGTCCAGGAAGAAAGGTTTCCCTGGATGCAGCGTTGCTGTCAGTGAAAAGGTGAGTCGTCGATCCTTCTACCGATGATATAGCGTAGCTCTCAATGAAAGCACCAATGTCGGTGTCAAACCCAGCAGATCTCGGGTAGGGGGGCCCAAGCTGTGCGTCTAAAGATCAATGGTAACAATGGAGAACAGACAGAGTCTTTACCCAGGTTCGGGCCCTCTTAATGGAGGTAATACCCTACTCCTGCTTGATTATATTCGAGGGTATAGGGATTACAAGAGTTGATCTACCATGAGATCAGTTCGGCTAACCCTAGATAGCTAGCCTAGCAATGTTATGATCCTACCTCCGATCTAACCCTCCGGTTTATATAAACACTAGAGGGGCTTAGGGTTGGTACAGAGTCGGTTTTATAGAAAGGAACAATATATCTAGACACCTATACTTGCCATCCACGCATGTGAGAGTCCCCACCGGACACAAGAGATAATCTTCTGTCTTGTATCTTGACGGCCCATCAGTCCGGCGCATATCAATAGACCGGACGCCCGAGGAGCCCCTAATCCATGACTCCCACACCTGCCGGGACTCAAGGAGGCAAGAAACACCTCATCAACCACTCCCCCACGACCCACGCCATCAATCAGCGTGGTGTCAGGCCACAAAGTGATTAAGTGACAGCCATTCGCCACATGGCAGCCTCTTTCTACAGGAAAGCCTATAGATGACACCCGTCATGCGACGTGTCGAACAAGCAAGTCTGGAGATGACAGAATAAGCCCGGCAAGGCTTGCTGGGTAGACAACAATGTGACGTTGAGCGGTGCATTTAATGCACTCTATCAGCCTGCAGATTTAGGTATGATAGCACTATTTGCTATCTTATCAGTGCACAATGATAGATTTGCCATTGTGGTGACATTAACCTATAAAAGGAGGCCCATGGAAACCGTAGAAAGGGTTCACGAGGTTGGACAGTTGGACCCCCATGCACCCATACGCGCGTAGCCACTACCGCCTTTGCCGGACAAGTGTACCGCGCTTCACCACCATTATTCCACCATCAATCCACCAAAGCAGGAGTTGGGTTTTACGGCTCGCGGCGGCCCGAACCTGGGTAAAATTGCTCGTGTGATCCCTGTCATGCTGCCCCATGCTCCTTTGCTCTTTGTGCAATGCGACATACCCCCTGCCGAACCAGAAAGGGGCCCTTGGTCCCATAGGTGGCCGTGGTTTCCCGCTACACTCCCCTTGGCCCGTTAGGCCCAGTAACTTCCCATGGCCTCCGAGAACCCCTTCCGGTGATCCGATAAATACCCGGCCCATTCTGAAACCTTTCCGAAGACCAAATACTATCATCCTATATATCAATCTTTACCTCCAGACCATTCTGGAGCTCCTCGCCATGTTCGTGATCTCATACGGGACTTCGAACAACATTCGGTCACTATTTCACAGAGCTCATATAATACTATATCGTCAATGAACGTTAAGCGTGCGGACCTTACGGGTTCAAGAATGATGTAGACATGACCGAGACGCTTCTCCGGTCAATAACCAATAGTGGGACCTGGATGCCATATTGGTTCCTACATATTCTACAAAGATCTTTATGGGTCGAACCTTTATGACAACATACATAGTTCCCTTTGTCTGTCAGTATGTTACTTGACCGTGATTCGATCATCGGTATCTCCATACCGAGTTCAATATCGTTATTGCCATGTCTCTTTACTCGTTTTGTAATACATCATCTCGTATCTAAATCCTTAGTCACTTTGCTTGCAAGCTTCTTGTGATGCTGTATTACCAAGAGGGCCCAGAGATACCTCTCCATCATACGGAGTGACAAATCCCAATCGTGATTCATGCCAACTCAATAGACACCTTCGAAGATACCTTTAGAGCATCTTTATGATCAACCAGTTATGTTGTGATGTTTGATAGCACACAAGGTATTCCTCCGCACTACAAAAAAAAGACACATCCGTGACATTTTGGGCCGAACGAATTTTTTTCTGTCATACATATGACACTTCTATGACGATAATTGGGACAAAACCCGGTATCATCATAGATGTGGTGGGCTCCTACTTCTATGACAAAAAATCATGACAGAAAATGGGCTTTTCGTCCTGGGCGGGCCGGAGACGCAGCTGCATGGTATTCTTTGGGCCGTCCATGACGGAAATAACCATGGTAGAAGCGAGGGGGAGGAAAATTTCGGGGAGTTGCCGGTTACGGTGGGAGGTCGGGGGCCGAGCGATGCGCGTTTCTCTCATACACATACGCGCGTGTGTGCGAGGCGTTGGCTCTAACTGAACCCGAGCGAGGCGTTGGGCTCTAACTGAACCCGAGCGATTGCACTGCAGGCGCGTTACTGAACCCGAGCGATCGATCGATGGCTGTTAACTGAACCCGATCGAGCGATTCCTTCGCTCCTGCTGCTAACTGAAGCCGATTGATGTTGCCTCTGGGATGAACAGTGAGCATTGCGGGAGGGGGGGTTGGATGAACAGTGAGCGGTGGCATTGCCTCTGGATGAACAGGACCCAGTGGTGTGGAGGGCTGGATGAACAGTAGATGGTGGAGGGGTGGCCGTGGAGGGGTGGCTGAACAGGACCCCGTGGTGTGGAGGGCTGGATGAACAGTAGACGGTGGATGGGTGCCCGTGGAGGGGTGGTTGAACAGTAGCCGGTGCAGTAGCGCGCGGTGGAGGCTGGATGAACAGGAGCCCGTGGAGGTTGGAGGAGGTCGACGGTAGCCCGTGGAGGCTGGAGGAGGCCGACGGTGGAGATGAACAGTATCCCGTGGAGTCTAGTTTTGCGGTACGCCACACCCCTCCCGATGAACAGGACCCCCGTTTCGACCGTAGCGCTCCAACACATGTCCGTTTCGTCCGTTTTGCGGTACGCCACACCCCTCCCGATCAACAAGACCCCCGTTTCGACCGTAGGAGGTCCGTTTCCTCCGTTTTGCGGTACGCCACACCCCTCCCGATCAACAGGACCCCTGTTTTGACCGTAGGAGGTCCGTTTCCTCCGTTTTGCGGTACGCCAGGCCCCTCCCGATCAACAGGATCCCGTTTCGAACGTGGCCGGTCGAACACAAGGCCGTTTCCTCCGTTGTGCGGTACGCCAGGCCTCGTTTCCATCACCTATTCCGTCCAAGCCCTCCCGATGAACACGACCATGCATTACGTTCCGACCCAGCCGGTTGGCTCCCCATGACCACGACGACGATGTTGTTTCTCCGTTCCGACCTAGCCATGTACGTATGCGTGAGTAGGCGTTCGAGACCCTGCACGTATGTACATAGGTGTCCGTATTTTCTTTCTTGCACCCTCGCCACTGTACGTACGTGTACATGCTACGTGCGCGCCTCTACTACGACACGTGCGCGCCTCTACTACAAGACGTGCGCGCCTCTACATCGACCAGTATGTACGTACACGTTCGCGACTAGAATGACAACGCTATGTACGCTTCGACCAGGTGGGTCCCGACTGTCAGGCACTTCCTTGCCTGCGAAGATGTAGCTGGTGGGTCCCAGCAGTCAGCGGGGGGAATCGTTTTTTGTTTCCCGGACGCACTTCCTTGCGTGCGAAGATGTAGCTGGTGGGTCCCACCAGTCAGGGGGGCGAATCATTTTTTTTGCCCGGACGCACTTCCTTGCATGCGAAGGTGTAGCTACTGGGTCCCAGCAGTCAGGGGGAAACATTTTTTTGCGAAATACGGTGGCCTGTCTGGTGCGTCCCGGTTGTCAGGTGGAGGAATAATTATTTTGCACGTAATAAGGAGGCACTTCCTTACTGCGGCCGTAGACCCAGCTGTTAGCGTCTCCACGCACAGTACTCTTCCGATGGAAGTCGGTCGTTGACCACATTGACCACGCTGCGCCGAGAGCACCACGGTGGTGGACGACAGTGAGGCCTAGGAAGGGGACGACACGGAGGCAGGGAAGGCTCGGCAGTTGTTTCCCACGCGGAGGGGAGTACGACTGTACGAGGGTTTACTAGTTCGTCTGCCGTCGCTGGAGAATAACAACAGGTGTGGGTGAGTAGAGGGATGGCTAGGCCAGCGATGGGAGTATGGTGGGGCGGTGAGGCCTGCGCGGCAGCACAGCCGGCCGCGGGAAGGAGGGAGCAGGCAGTCCCACCGGCGCTTGTTTGAGCGGCTGGAGCAGGAAGAGCAGAGATTGAAGAAGCACGACAGCCGTTGGATGGACGTCCAACAGTCACTGCTTGTGCGTCAACCTTTTTTTAGGAAAGCCTCAAATCTGTGGAAAACAACATACAACCCATCTGCCATTATTTCTAATAATTTACAGCCCATTTGCTAATTCTTAAGGTTTTTTTGGAGCCCATATTCTTTTTATTAGCATTACAGCCCATATTGTGGCCACGGTTAAAAAATTATACGAAATTTTGCATATTTTGGTGCGGTCCGAACTGTTTTTAATCCCGAAATTTCGACTCACATTCAAACTGATTTTAAAAATATATATATATCAATATAAAATCCAACAAATTCTCCACGCATAAAAATTAATGTAATTTAAAATCTTGAAATGAAAAAAAAGATATTTGAAACTAATTGCCGGTTTGATGTGTTTTAAAAATGTACAGCCCATTTCTCATTACTGATGGGCCATTTTCTTGGCCGGCGGAATGAAAGCTCTCCTCGTCTTGAATGTTTTGCAGCCCAATAGGCCTGACAAAGCGACTTACTTGGAAAATCACAAAAAAACTAGGCTGTGGCCGTGGACCCAGCTGTCAGCCTCTCCACGTACAGTACTCTTCCGATGGAAGTCGTTCCTTGACCACGTGGACCACGCCGCGCGGAGAGCACCACGGCGGTGGACGACGGAGAGGCCTAGGAAGGGGACGATGCAGAGCCGGGGAAGACGCGGCAGTGGAAGCCCGCGCGGAGAGGAGTACAAGGGTTCACTGGTTCGGCTGCGGTGTGAGGCTGCCATTGCCGCAGGGCCTGGCCAGCGGTGGGAATAGTAGCGAGTGGTGAGGCCTCCGCGGCAGCACAGCCGGCCACGGGAGGCAGGAGCATGCGGCACGACCGGTGCTGCTTTGGGTGGCTGGAGCAAGAAGACCAGAGGTTGAAGAAGCACTATGGCCGTTGGATGGACATCATACGGTCATTGGAGTATTGACTAAGTTGACAAAGCCCTCCGTCCCGTCAACTTAGTAGGCCCACAAGTCAGCCCAACAATATGGTGGGTCCTAGCTAGCAGGGGGGTATTCATTTTTTTTGGGCGTAATAAGGAGGCACTTCCTTGCGTGCGAAGATATAGCTAGTGGGTCCGACCTGTCAGTGGGGGGAACATTTTTTTGCGAAATACTGAGGCCCTTATTGTGGGTCCTAGCTGTTAGGTGGAGGAATCATTATTTTGCGCGTAATAAGGAGGCATTTCCTTGCGTGCGGCCGTGGACCCAGCTGTCAGCCTCTCCACGTACAGTCCACTTCCAATTGATGTCGTTCATTGACCATGTTGACCAGGCCACGCCGAGAGGACCAGGGCGGTGGACGACGGCGAGGCCTAGGAAGGGAACGACACGGAGCCAGGGAATACTCAGCAGTTGTTTCCCATGCGGAGGAGTATGAGGGTTTACTAGTTCGTCTACCATCGTCGGAGAATAACATCATGTGTGGGTGAGTAGAGGGGTGGCTAGGCCAGCGATGGGAGTACGGTGGGGCCGTGAGGCCTGCGCGGCAGCATAGCCGGCCACGGGAGGAGGGAGCAGTCCCGCCGGCGCTTGCTTGAGCGGCTGGAGCATGAAGAGCAGAGATTGAAGAAGCACGACAGCCGTTGGATGGACATCCAACAGTCACTGCTCTCGTGTGTTGACTAAGTTGACAGGGTGTTGCGTGTGCGTCAACCTTTTTTATGAAAGCATACACGTCAACCTGTAGTAGGCGCACAAGTCAGCCTCAAATCTGTGGAAAACAGCATACAACCCATTTGCCATTATTTCTAATAATGTACAGCCCATTTGCTAATTCTTAAGATTGTTTTTGGAGCCCATCTTCTTTTTGTTAGCATTACACCCCAATTGTGGCCATGGTTAAAAAGTATACAAAATTTTGCATATTTCGTTGTGGTCAACTGTTTTTAATCCAGAAATATCGATTCACATGCACACTATTTTGAAAAATAATTTATATAAATATAAAGTCCAAATAATTGTCCACGCATAAAAATCAATGGAATTTAAGATCTTGTAATGAAAAAAATTGAAACTAATTCCCGGTTTGATGTGTTTTAAAAATGTACAGGCCATTTCTGGGCAAACCGAATGAAACTCTACTCGTCTTGAAAGATTTGCAGCCCAGCAGGGCCGATAAAGCAAGTAGGCCTTGTTTGGGTATTTCTTTAATAAAAATAGAACTGGGCTAGCCATTTTCACCAAGAAAAACACACAATTGGGCTCATGATGTGGTAAACATAAATAAAACCCTGGCTAGACGGTCCACAGCCCCCGCACAGCCCCGTTGTTACCCTGATCCGTCGCTAAAACTAGTATAAATAACAACTGCTTGTTCCTCAAAAAAAACTGCACGACTTGTTGGGTCCCTGGTGTCAGCCGCTCGTAGTGTAATTCTCTCGTTTATTGACTACGTTGACAATGGCATGAGCCCCAGATGTCCAACCATTAGGAGGATACATATTTTTGGGCTTGTACTATAGAGGCACTTGCTTGCGTACTGCCATGATGCTGGTGGGTCCCTACTGTCATCCTCTCCACGTACAGTCATCTCCTTGTTCATCTCGGTTGTTGACGATGTTGACAACGCAAGAGGGCGGCGCACCGCGCACAGCGAGCGAACCAAGGCCGCAAGGCGGAGGACGACGGCGAGGCCTTGGACGGAACGAACAGGAGCCATTGAAGATGCGTCGGTCCAATCGCAGGCGGAGGGGAGTACGAGGGTTGACTGGTTCGGGCGCGGGTGCGTGTTGGGGCTGACGTCACCGGAGAATAACAGAACGTGTGGGGGAATAGAGGGAGGGACTAGCCAACGTTGGAGGGTACATACGTTAGGGCGGCGGAGGCGCAGCCAACCATGGGAGGCGGGAGCAGGCGGAGCCGACGGGGTGGTTTGGTTTGTGCGGCTCGAGGAAGAAGAAGACACGAGATAGAAGATACACGACAGATGTTGGATGTCAATCCAACGACTGGTAGGCAGAATCGTTTGTTGACTGGCTAGTAAGTCGACACCACCTTGGATAGGCTATTTCCTAACGGGTCCCAAATATCAAAATCCAAATCTGTCACGGTCATGCAGCCTTTCCTATGCAAATTTACAGCCCATTTGATGTGCTAGTTCAAAATAAGTTTCTGGGTGCTGGTGGGGGCTAATCACTTGGCTTCTGTAATGCACAGTGAGCTCAAGCAACCGGCGAGAGTGATGTTATTTCCCTTGGATGGGATTTGTTACAATATTTCACTCTAAATTAAACGAATGGGAAGCCATTTGCCTTGTTTCAAAGAAAATATGACAGTCACAGCCAAGTTGAAAAGGGCAGGAACATCTAACTCCATCTTACAAACTGTACAAAAGCACGAGGGTTAATTGTTCATCAGGTTTACAAAAAAACCCAGATTGAAAAGGGCAGCAACATCTAACTCCAGCACTGTTACGGCAGTCACAGTCAAATGGATCGGTCAGGTCCATAGAATGAACATCCTGGGTCATAAAATTTGCTGGATTATGACCACAATATGTTGTAAATAGAAGCCCGGCACGTTCAGAAGCTCTTTTGCCCGCCTGAAACTCCTCTTTTTGCTCTTCGACATACCCATCCATCAAAACCATGCTGCTGTAAACTTAAGCCTGATGGACAATAGTAACCTCGCATTCAGCAGGAAGAATGTGACAAATCTTGTGTTTGCATGGTTGGCTACATATCGTTCTAGCGTTATTGTCTTCAATCGAATCTCATGAGAAGTGAGAAAATCCCGATGCTTACAAATCCACCAATTGGTTATAGCTTTCTTACCCCGTCCTGTTGCCTAAATAGACATGAAGATTGAAAACAGTTAAGGTCTAAAAGAAGAGTGTCGAAAGAGCAACAGCTGAACGGTTAATTCTAGTACACTATGGGCTTCCAATGTGCGTGAAATTATCACCTTTATATACCACTTCTCCAGACATGGAAAGCATTGCAGCAAGCCAATAATCTTGTTCAGATCAAAACTATTCATTTGGATATATAAGATCTTGACAGAATCCAGCACCATTGATAGGCCATCCATGAAGAAACTCTTCATTGAGCATAGAACATAATATTAGTACAAAATGTGTACTCCAAGATTATATATAAATTATGGGCAGAAATTTAAAATGCAGCTTATGGTTACAAGTGTAGATGATAATATAAAGTACCTGAAAAACTATGGAGCCAAACACCATATTGAAATGAGCACAGAGATCATGTATTACACCCAAGGTCTCCAGTTTAGGCACAGAGAGGACGGTTATTTGCAATGGTGAATAACTAGAATCAAGGATCAACCTTTGAAGTGAAGGGGCATCTTGGATGATGAGCTGCCTTTCGTTAAAAGAAATTCTAATTCTTACAAGGTTAGGTGACTTTATTAGGAGACAACCGATTCTAACTATGAAAACAATCACCAAGCACTCCAGCGCAGGGCAACTGGAGTGGATGATGCTGTGCAATGAGGCCTCCGATATACAAACCCACACAAGTGAATGTTTCTTGAGAAATGGGAGTCGAAGGTTTAGTACCAGATTATCTGGTAGGTAGCACAATGCAAAGATGGCGGTGTGGAGAGAAGAGGAAAATCGCGAGATGGACATCGGTGCTGAGGGCACAAGTTCATGGCGTTCGGTATGTGGTATGTTATTTCCAAGGGAATAGTAGAACTCAAGCAATTGTAGTTCTATGAATTCAGGGGATTTCAGCCAGGCGTCCACCATGCAGGGCATGGTATGCTTGCTCAGGTAGCATGACGGGATGCAGAGGCTTTGAACGGAGCCCTGGTGGGAGGAGATGATGGCTCCGGGGATTTCAAAATCATTGAAGAGAGATAGCTGAAGACAGTCGAGATTAAGGGGCACGACGCACCATAGAGGGCGCCACTGAATTGAGAGGACTTGGGTGCGGCAGCAATCCTTGGTGGGGAGAAGCGAGATGATCTCCCCAAGGACGGTGTCCGGGAGATCGCTGATGCGGTCCACCCGAGATTCTACGGGTTCCTGGGATCCGGTGGGGGCGTGATAACCCACAAGTGTAGGGGATCGCAACAGCTTTCGAGGGTAAAGTATTCAACCCAAATTTATTGATTCGACACAAGGGAAGCCAAAGAATATTTTTGAGTATTAGCAGTTGAGTTGTCAATTCAACCACATCTGGATAACTTAGTATCTGTAGCAAAGTATTTAGTAGCAAAAGTGGTATGATAATAAATCTAACGGTAGCAAAATCAATGTTTTTGGGTTTTTGTAGTAGTTGTAACAGTAGCAACGGAAAAGTAAATAAGCGAAGAACAATATATGAAAAGCTCATAGGCAATGATCAGTGATGGATAATTATGCCGGGTGCGATTCCTCATGTAATAGTTATAACATAGGGTGACATAGAACTAGCTCCAATTCATCAATGTAATGTAGGCATGTATTCTGTAAATAGTCATACGTGCTTATGGAAAAGAACTTGCATGATATCTTTTGTCCTACCCTCCCGTGGCAGCGGGGTCCTAGCGGAAACTAAGGGATATTAAGGCCTCCTTTTAATAGAGAACCGAAACAAAGCATTAACACATACTGAATACATGAACTCCTCAAACTACGGTCATCACCGAGAAGTATCCCGATTATTGTCACTTCGGGGTTGTCGGATCATAACACATAATAGGTGACTATAGACTTGCAAGATAGGATCAAGAACACACATATATTCATGAAAACATAATAGGTTCAGATCTGAAATCATGGCTCTCGGGCCCTAGTGACAAGCATTAAGTATAGCAAAGTCATAGCAACATTAGTCTCAGAACATAGTGGATACTAGGGATCAAACCCTAACAAAACTAACTTGATTACATGGTAAATCTCATCCAACCCATCACCGTCCAGCAAGCCTATGATGGAATTACTCATGCACGGTGGTGAGCATCATGAAATTGGTGATGGAGGATGGTTGATGATGACGACGGCGACGAATCCCCCTCTCTGGAGCCCCGAACGGACTCCAGATCAGCCCTCCCGAGAGAGATTAGGGCTTGGCGGCGGCTCCGTGTCGTAAAACGCGATGAAACTTTCTCTCTGATTTTTTTTCGCCCCGAACGTGAATATATGGAGTTGGAGTTGAGGTCGGTGGAGGTCCAGGGGGGCCACGAGATAGGAGGGCGCGCCCTACAGGGGGCGCTCCCCCCTATCTCGTGGATAGGCCATGGGACCCCTAGTGTATTTCTTTCACCCAGAAATTCTTATTAATTCCAAAAAGTGCCTCCGTGGATTTTCAGGACATTCCGAGAACTTTTCTTTTCTACACATAAAACAACATCATGGTAGTTCTGCTGAAAATAGCGTCAGTCCGGGTTAGTTTCATTCAAATCATGCAAGTTAGAGTCCAAAACAAGGGCAAAAGTGTTTGGAAAAGTAGATACGTTGGAGACGTATCAACTCCCCCAAGCTTAAACCTTTGCTTATCCTCAAGCAATTCAGTTGATAAACTGAAAGTGATAAAGAAAAACTTTTACAAACTCTGTTTGCTCTTGTTGTTGTAAACATGAAAAGCCAGCATTCAAGTTTCAGCAGATATTATGAACTAACTATACTCACAATAACACCTAGGTCTCACAATTACTCATATCAATAGCATAATCAGCTAGCGAGCCATAATAATAAAACTCGGATGACAACACTTTCTCAAAATAATCATAACATGATATAACAAAATGGTATCTTGCTAGCCCTTTCTGAGACCGCAAAACATAAATGCAGAGCACCTTTAAAGATCAAGGACTGACTAAACATTGTAATTCATGGTAAAAGAGATCCAGTCAAGTCATACCCACCAAAAGTAATGAATGCAAATGACAGTGTGCTCTCCAGCGGGTGCTTTTAATAAGAAGGGTGATGGCTCAACATAAAAGTAAATAGATAGGCCCTTCGCAGAGGGAAGCGGTGATTTGTGGAGGTGCCAGAGCTCGATTTTAAAATAGAGATCGAATAACATTTTGAGCGGCATACTTTCACTATCAACGCAACAACAATGAGATGGTTGTATCTTCCATACTATATGAATTATAGGCAGTTCCCAAACATAATGGTAAAGGTTTATACTCCCCCAACCACCAACAAGCATCAATCCATGGCTCGCTCGAAACAATGAGTGCCTCCAACTAACAACAGCCCTGGGGGAGTTTTGTTTAATTATTTTGATTTGCTTTGATCTTTTTGGATCATGGGACTGGGCATCCCAGTTACCGGCCCTTTCTCGTGAATGAGGAGCGGAGTCCACTCCTCGTGAGAATAACCCACCTAGCATGGAAGATATAGGCAGCCCTAGTTGTAATATGAGCTGCTCGAGCATACAAAACAGAATTTCATTTGAAGGTTTGGAGTTTGGCACATACAATTTTACTTGGAACGGCAGGTAAATACCGCATATAGGAAGGTATAGTGGACTCATATGGAACAACTTTGGGGTTTAAGGAGTTTGGATGCACAAGCAGTATTCCCGCTTATTACAGGTGAAGGCTAGCAAAAGACTGGGAAGCGACCAACTGAGAGAGTGACAACAGTCACAAACATGCATTAAAATTAATTCACACCGAATACAAGCATGAGTAGGATATAATCCACCATGAACATAAATATCATGAAGGCTATGTTGATTTGATTCAACGACATGCGTAAACATGTGCCAAGTCGAGTCACTCAATTCATTCAAAGGAGGATACCATCCCATCACATCACATCATAACCATTCTAATAGCATGTTGGCACGCAAGGTAAACCATTATAACTCATAGCTAATCAAGCATGGCACAAGCAACTATAATCTCTAAATGTAATTGCAAATATGTTTACTTCATAATAGCTGACTCAGAAATGATGAACTCGTCATATTTACAAAAACAAGAGAGGTCGAGTTCATACCAGCTTTTCTCATCTCAATAAGTCCATCATATGTCGTCATTATTGCCTTTCACTTGCACGAACGAACGATGTGTATAATAATAAGAGTGCACGTGCATTGGACTAAGCTGGAATTTGCAAGCATCCAACTCAAGAGAGAAGACAGGGTAATATGGGCTCTAAGTTAAATAAACAATCATGCATAAGAGAGCCACTAAGCATTTTCAATATAGTCTTCTCGGCCCCCAAAAGAAAGAAAATAAAATAAAACTATTTACACGGGAAAGCTCCCAACAAGTAAAAGAAGAACTAGAAATCTTTTTGGGTTTTCATTTTAATTTCTACCACAAGCATGGAAATTAAACTAACTATTTTTTTTGGTTTTTCTTAAGGTTTATCAAACACACAAGAAGAAAACTAGAAAAAGAAATTTAAACTAGCATGGATAATACAATGAAAGAGTATGAGCACCGACGACTTAGTGTGTGAACATGAATGTAAAGTCGGTGAGAAATACGTACTCCCCCAAGCTTAGGCTTTTGGCCTAAGTTGGTTCAATACCAAGGACTGCCTGGCTGATATCCATAAGTGAAACTGGGGTTGTACTGAGATGCAGCGGCAACCGCCTCCTAAGCAGCAGCGTGTTGGTGAGCTGCCTCTACTCCCCTCTCGTATTCAGCTGCTTCCTCCCTGGTGACAACAGATCTTCCTTTTGCCTGATAATCGAAAAGGTAGGGAGCAGGAAGAGTAATAGGGAGGACGTTGCGTCTGTCATAGATTAGTCGATAATGGAGGAATTGTTCATTCCTCTCAAGAAATTGATGATTGAACATAGCTTCTTTATCCAAATAAACAGGAGGTAAAATCATATCCCCCTCTCGTGGGGCTATATTAAGATAATTAGCCACACAGGTTGCATAAATTCCTCCAAATAAATCCCCCTTTCTACTATTATTCTGCAACCTAGGTGCAACTATTGCCCCCAAGTTATAACCTTTATAACCTAACACAGCACTCTTGAGGACACAAAGATCAGGGACACACATGTGACATGCTTCGTCTTTATCGTTAATGCATATACCAATAAAGAGAGCAAAATAATGTATAGTGGGAAAATGAATGCTCCCTATGGTAGTTTGTGCTATGTCCCTAGATTCTCCCACAGTAATACTAGCAAGAAAATCTCTAAATTCAGATTTGCGAGGATCATTAATATTACCCCACTGCGGGAGTTTGCAAGCAGTTGTGAAATCCTCTAAATCCATGGTATAGGATGTATCATAAATATCAAACATGACACTAGGAGAATTACGCGCACAGTTATATTGGAACCTCCGCACAAAGGAATCAGTCAATTGATAGTACTGAGGACACTTATCTTGTAAGAAGTCCTCCAGCTCGGCATTATGCACATACGCGTCAAATTCCTCCTTGAAGCCTGCTTCGACCATAAAATCATCGGATGGCCACTCACAAGATCATACATCCACTTCCCTCGGCAATTCAACATCTTGCTCACTTATAGCAATCCTTGGCCCTTTCTTTGCCGAGGAACCACCTTGGTACATTCTTCTAAGCATAATTCTTTTTCCGAAAATTTCTGAAATTTTAGTAACTTCAAAATAAAAGTGAATAAAACTAAATAGGATTGGTAGCAACTACTCCTACAAGTGCCTAGAGCCTATATCATGCATTAGAATTTCTTGGGACCTCATAAATTTAACATGCAAGCTCAAGAACATGGTCACCTATGCAGCAAAAATTTGCAATGAATAAAACACTAGAACAAAAACTAATTGGACCAATGGAGGAGTCACATACCCAACAATAATCTCCCAAAGAAGTTTTGTGAATGGAGCTTTGAGCAAGGAGATCGAAAATCGTAGCAAAATGAGCAAGAAATCGTGCTTGAGCTGGATGAGGATTTTTTTGGGTAGAAGATGAAGTGTGTGGGTGCTGGCATAAGTGGAGGGGGGCCACCAGGGGCCCACGAGACAGGGGGGCGCTCCCTATAGGGGGGGGACGCCCTCCACTCTCGTCGCCTGGTGCTTGCCCCTCCTGCAGTGTTTTCAGTGCCTAAAATCCTCAAATATTCCAGAAAAAATCATACTAAATTTGCAGGGCATTTGGAGCACTTTTATTTTTGGACTATTTTTTTATTGCACAGATAATTCAGAAAATAGACAGATAATACTATTTTTGCTTTATTTATTCTAAATAACAGAAAGTAAAAAGTGGGTACATAAGGTTGTGCCTTCTAGTTTCATCCATCTCGTGATCATCAAAATGAATCCACTAACAAGGTTGATCAAGTCTTGTTAACAAACTCATTCCGAATAACACGGAACCGGAGAAATTTCGAATAACACTAAGTTACCTCAACGGGGATATGAAAATCCCCAACAATAAGAATATCATACTTTTTCTTGATAGTAGGGAGAGGAAATTCAAAACCTCCAATAATGATAGTTGGAACTTTTCCAATAGAATTGATGCTATGAACTTGAGATTGTTTCCTCGGAAAGTGTACCGTATGCTCATTACCATTAACATGAAAAGTGACATTGCCTTTGTTGCAATCAATAACAGCCCCTGCAGTGTTCAAAAAGGGTCTACCAAGGATAATAGACATACTATCGTCCTCGGGAATATCAAGAATAACAAAGTCCGTTAAGATAGTGACATTTGCAACCACAACAGGCACATCCTCACAAATACCAATAGGTATAGCAGTTGATTTATCAACCATTTGCAAAGATATTTTAGTACGTGTCAACTTATTCAAATCAAGTCTACGATATAAAGAGAGAAGCATAACACTAACACTGGCTCCAAGATCACATAAAGCAGTTCTAACATAATTTCTTTTAATGGAGCATGGTATAGTTGGTACACCCGGATCTCCAATTTTCTTTGGTATTCCACCCTTAAAAGTGTAATTAGCAAGCATGGTGGAAATTTCAGCTTCCGGTATCTTTCTTTTATTTGTAATGATATCCTTCATATACTTAGCATAAGGATTTACTTTCAGCATATCAGTTAAGCGCATACGTAAGAAGATAGGTCTAATCATTTCAGCAAAGCGCTCAAAATCCTCATCATCCTTTGACTTGGATGGTTTAGGAGAAAAGGGCATGGGTTTCTGAACCCATGGTTCTCTTTCTTTACCGTGCTTCCTAGCAACAAAATCTCTCTTATCATAACATTGATTCTTTGATTGTGGGTTATCAAGATCAACAGCGGGTTCAATTTCTACATCATTGTTTTTGCTAGGTTGAGCATCAACATGAACATTATCATTAACATTATCACTAGGTTCATGTTCATCACTTGATTGTGTTTCAGCATCAGAGATATAAATATCATTGGGATTCTTAGGTGTGTCTATAGTAGGTTCACTAGAAGCATGCAAAGTTCTATCGTTTTTCTTTTTCTTCTTTTTAGAAGAACTAGGTGCCTCTAAATTATTTCTCTGAGAATCTTGCTCTATTTCTCTTAGGGTGGCCTTCAGGATACAAAGGTTCCTAAGTCATTATACCAGTTCTAGTAGCCACTCTAACAGCAAAGTCATTTTTATTATTTAATTCATCAAGCAAATCATTTTGAGCTTTAAGTACTTGCTCAGCTTGAGTAGCAAGCATAGAAGCATATTTGCTAACGAGGTGAAGTTCACCTTTAACTCTAGCCATATTATCGCTCACGCGTCCTATCTCGAAAGTATTATTCTTTAACTCTCTACCAACATAAGCATTAAAACTTTCTTGTCTAGCCATAAAGTCATCAAATTCATCTAAGCATGGGCTATGAAATTTAGTAGAGGGGATTTCAACTTTATCATATCTATAGAGAGAAATTACCTTTACTACATGTGTCAGGTTATCAAGACAATGTGGTTCTTCAACAGGTGGTATATTAAGACCATGTATTTCTTCAATAGGAGGTAAATTCTTAACATCTTCAGCTTTAATACCTTTTTCTTTCATTGATTTCTTTGCCTCTTGAATATCTTCAGGAATGAGAAATAAAACACCTCTCTTCTTCGGAGTGGGTTTAGGAGTAGGCTCAGGAGTTGGCTCAATTGGTTCAGGAATTACTTTAGGAATTGGCTCGGGAAGAGTCCAATTATTTTCATTAGTCAACATATTATTCAATAATATTTCAGCTGCGATGACTGTTCTTTCCCTGAAAACACAACCAGCACAACTATCCAAGTAGTCCTTGGAAGCATCGGTTAGTCCATTATAAAAGATATCAAGTATTTCATTTTTCTTGAGAGCATGATCAGGTAAAGCATTAAGTAACCTAAGAAGCCTCCCCCAAGCTTGTGGGAGTCTCTCTTCTTTGATTTGCACAAAATTATATATTTCCCGCAAGGCAGCTTGTTTCTTATGAGCAGGGAAATATTTAGCAGAGAAGTAATAAATCATATCCTGGGGATTACGCACACAACCAGGAGCAAGAGAATTATACTAGTCTTAGCATCACCCTTTAATGAGAATGGAAATATCTTAAGGATATAAAAATAGCGAGACTTCTCATCATTAGTAAACAGGGTGGCTATATCATTCAACTTGGTAAGATGTGCCACAACAGTTTCAGATTCAAGGCCATAAAAAGAATCAGATTCAATTAAAGTAATAATCTCAGGATCAACAGAGAATTCATAATCCTTATCAGTAACACAGATAGGTGAAGTAGCAAAAGCAGGGTTAGGTTTCATTCTAGCATTAAGAGATTGCTGCTTCCATTTAGCTAATAATTTCTTAAGATCATATCTATCATTTCAAGCAAAGATTTCCCTAGCAGCTTCTTCATTCATAACATAACCCTTAGGAACAACAGGCAATACATAATCATTGGGAGAACCTTCATCATCACTATCATCAATAATAGCATCGTCAATATTTTCATTCCCCCTAACTCTAGCAAGTTGTTCATCAAGAAATTCACCTAGTGGCAAAGTAGTATCACGCATAGAAGTAGTTTCATCATGCATAGTAGAAGTGGCATCATCAATAACATGCGACATATCAGAATTCATAGCAGTAGCAGGTTTAGGTGTCGCAAGCCTACTAATAATGGAAGGAGAATCTAGTGCAGAGCTAGATGGCAGTTCCTTACCTCCCCTCATAGTTGAGGGCAAAATAGTAGTTCGGTCGTCTTTCGAGTTCTTCATAGTGATCAACAGATATAAATCCCAAGTGACTCAGAGAATAGAGCTATGCTCCTCGGAAACGGCGCCAGAAATTAGTCTTGATAACCCACAAGTGTAGGGGATCGCAACAACTTTCGAGGGTAAAGTATTCAACCCAAATTTATTGATTCGACACAAGGGGAGCCAAGCAATATTCTAGAGTATTAGTAGTTGAGTTGTCAATTCAACCACACCTGGATAACTTAGTATCTGCAACAAAGTATTTAGTAGCAAAAGTGGTATGATAATAAAGGTAACGGTAGCAAAAGTAATGTTTTTGGGTTTTTGTAGTTGTTGTAACAATAGCAACGGAAAAGTAATAAGCGAAGAACAATATATGAAAAGCTCGTAGGCAACGGATCAGTGATGGATAATTATGCCGGATGCGATTCCTCATGTAATAGTTATAACATAGGGTGACACAGAACTAGCTCCAATTCATCAATGTAATATAGGCATGTATTCTGTAAATAGTCATACGTGCTTATGGAAAAGAACTTGCATGACATCTTTTGTCCTACCCTCCCGTGGCAGCGGGGTCCTAGCGGAAACTAAGGGATATTAAGGCCTCCTTTCAATAGAGAACTGGAACAAAGCATTAACACATAGTGAATACATGAACTCCTCAAACTACGGTCATCACCGAGAAGTATCCCAATTATTGTCACTTTGGGGTTGTCGGATCATAACACATAATAGGTGACTATAGACTTGCAAGATAGGATCAAGAACACACATATATTCATGAAAACATAATAGGTTCAGATCTGAAATCATGGCACTCGGGCCCTAGTGACAAGAATTAAGTATAGCAAAGTCATAGCAACATCAATCTCAGAACATAATGGATACTAGGGATCAAACCCTAACAAAACTAACTTGATTACATGGTAAATCTCATCCAACCCATCACCGTCCAGCAAGCCTACGATGGGATTACTCACGCACGGCGGTGAGTATCATGAAATTGGTGATGGAGGATGGTTGATGATGACGACGGCGACCAATCCCCCTCTCCGGAGCCCCGAACGGACTCCAGATCAGCCCTCCCGAGAGAGATTAGGGCTTGGCGGCGGCTCCGTGTTGTAAAACGCGATGAAACTTTCTCTCTGATTTTTTTTCTCCCCGAATGTCAATAGATGGAGTTGGAGTTGAGGTCGGTGGAGGTCCAGGGGGCCCACGAGATAGGAGGGTGTGCCCTACAGGGGGGCGCCCCCTGTCTCGTGGATAGGCCCTGGGCCCCCTGGTGTATTTCTTTCGCCCAGAAATTCTTATTAATTCCAAAAAGTGCCTCCGTGGATTTTCAGGACATTCCGAGAACTTTTCTTTTCTACACATAAAACAACATCATGGCAGTTCTGCTGAAAACAGCGTCAGTCCGGGTTAGTTTCATTCAAATCATGCAAGTTAGAGTCCAAAACAAGGGCAAAAGTATTTGGAAAAGTAGATACGTTGGAGACGTATCAGGGCGGGGTCGCCGCTTCTGCCTGCGTTGCCGGGTGCGGGATCTACAACAGGCGTCGCCGCTGGGGGGAGCCTCATCTTCTTGGCGCTGGGGTCAGCCGACTCCATTTTCCTCGAGGGCGTCGCGTCGCGCTCACGGATTTGAGCAGAGTTACGAATGACGAGCCTAGTTGTAGTGCGAGCGAAGAAGAAGGGGAGCTGGGGACTTTTTGTATTAGTGAGGAAGAAGGGGAGCTGGGGTATTCTGTAGCAGTGAGGTGAGGAATTTGGGGGTACGAGTGGAGCGAGCTGACGTGAGGTGGGTGGGTGCAAGGAGGAAGAAGAGCACCCAGTTTTTTTGGGGGCGCGGTGTGCTAGGTGTGGGTAGCGCCTTTTGAATTGATTTTACTATTTACTAGTGTGGATTGGCTATTTTGTCTTGGGCCCAGAGAAACATATACTACTAGTACAGTGGAGACACTCTACAGCTACCCAGAAAAACAATTACTACTAGTACAGTGGAGACACTCTACCGCTTTTGGCTCCTCCTAGGTCATTGAAACGTCTCCCTCTACTGAATGCCGTTATACTTTTGTTCACCGACATGCGGGCCATGCAGCGCACGGGCCCAATGCCATCCACCAAATTAGAAGGCAATATGCAGGCGGAGAGTCACCCTGGTCGTAGCGCAGTAGTAACGAGCCATCGTATCACAAAACCCCACCTCCCCACAGTCTAAGTTTGACGGATGAAGCAACCATCATTTCACTCTTCGCTGAATCCCCTTCTCCCTCGTCGTCTTCAAGAAAGGCAACACTCGCATCTCCCACTGTTCTTCTCTCCCAACGAAGGGAAGGTAAGCGGATCCGTGATGTTGGTATATTTTCGTTCAGAGAAAAAAAAGAACTTTTGCAAAGCAGTAACCGATCCTCACTCTCTTTTTTGTTTCATTGTCATTGCGATTGTGTTTTCCTTTCGGTGGTCTCCTAGTATTCGTCAGTTTCATGATGGACCAAGGAGAACCAGGCAAAGATCTGCGGATATTGGGGCAGACGCGGGAGGCTGATCCCCATGAGACAAAGAGCTCTAAGAAGATGGAGTGATGTAGGGCAAAACCCTAGTTGGTTGATCTTTCACGTTTGGAGGGATCCTACGGGAGAAACACGAAGAACACGCGGAAGCACAAAGGGGAAAACACGGGGAGGACGAGAGAGAAACACGAAACCGACAGAGAATAGATCACACGAGTGCTAGATCACCGAACACAAAGAGATGCATATGATCCACAATCAACAAAAGTAAGGATACAAAGGACAGTTCATCTCCGTACGGAGGTCTTGAATCCACGAGGGGATCTTCCCACGATGGGGGTCTTGAATCCGCTTGGGGGATCTTCTCCGAAGAGGTCCTGAACTCCGAGGAGAAGTATCCAAGTGGATGAGCAAAGGCTCTCTCACAAATATGAGCTAATCCAATGCTAACCCTAAAATGTACGGGATGAATGAGTATATATAGTCTAAGGGGCGAAAGGGTACACGGGCCTTGGCCCAAGTGGCTGCGCGCAAGCAGGGCCGGAAGTTCCGGGCCAGGCCGGAAGTTCCGGGCGCCGGAGGTTCCGGGCAGGGTCCGGCCTAAGCCGAGAGTTGGTGCAGTTGAGGTAGGGCTGGCTTCCGGGGGCCGGAAGTTCCGGGCCGGGATGGAGGTTCCGGGGGCCGGAAGTTCCGGGCCAGGTTCCGGGCAGGTTCCGGGCTAAGCAGAAAGTTGGCACGCCCGGGGTGGTCGATGTCGAAGGGGGCCGGAAGTTCCGGGCTGGCCGGAAGTTCCGGGCAGGTTCCGGGCTGGGCAGAGAGTTGACGCCTGTCGTTTCTTCTTCAGTGATGTACCTGATCACACACAGAGTTTCCGTCTGAGGTAGCAGCCATGTCTCTTGAGTAGAAAGAGGGATTTCGGAGAGTAGCGAGTTCACCTTATCTTCGATAGCCTTAGAGCGGGCTCGAGTCATGGGTCCACTTGGTGTTGAAGGAGATGTAGATGCATCCATGGGGATGATGGAAGGATGCTCTGCATCATCTCCCCTCCCTTGGGAAAGATCCGACCTCGGATCAAAATCTTCATCACCATGGAAAGGCGAGAGGTCTTTGACGTTGAAGGTGTCGCTCACGGTGTACTTGTCCCATGGGAGCTCAATCTTGTAGGCGTTGTCGTTGTAGCGTGCTAGCACCTTGAATGGTCCCTCGGCTCGAGGGAGAAGCTTGTACTTGCGTTCGTTGGGGAAGCGGTCCTTGCGAAGGTGTAGCCACACGAGATCACCAATGTTGAAGACCATGGTTTGCTTGTTGACGTTGAGCTTGGTCGCTAGTCGTTGTACTTGGCGCTCGATGGTGTGTCTTGTATCCTCATGCATCTTCTTGATGTAGTTTTCCCGTGCACTCGCATCCATGTTGGTGCGCTCTTGTAGAGGAAGAGGTAGAATGTCCAATGGTGACAACGGGTTGAAGCCGTAGACGACCTCGAAAGGAGACTTGCCGGTAGTCGAATGTCTTGCACGGTTGTAGGCGTACTCAGCGATGGGTAGACACGCCTCCCACTCCTTGATGTTCCTCTTGATCAACACGCGAAGTAGAGTGGATAGTGTCCGGTTCGTCAGCTCCGTTTGGCCGTCGGTTTGAGGATGGTATGCCGAAGAGAACAACAGCTTGATGCCGAGCTTGGCGCATAGGGTCTTCCAAAAGTAACTCAAGAATTTGACGTCGCGGTCCTAGACAATTGTCTTTGGTACGCCATGAATTCGCAAGATTTCCCTACAAAAGAGATTTGCAATATGTGAAGCATCGTCTATCTTGTTGCAAGGAATGAAATGTGCCATCTTAGAAAATCTGTCCACAACAACAAAGACGAAATCCTTGCCATTTTGAGTTCTAGGCAAACCAAGTACAAAATCCATGCTAATGTCCTCCCAAGGTTGGTAAGGAATGGGAAGGGGCATATAAAGACCATGGGATTGATCTTTAGACTTAGCTTTGCGACATGTGGAGCAACGGTTGGTGAAGCGTGAGACATCACGAAACATCTTGGGCCAAAAGTAGTTCTTGGAGAGCGTGGCGAAAGTCTTGTCGCGTCCAAAGTGTCCCATGAGTCCACCTCCATGAGCCTCTTGCAAAAGTAGCAAACGAAGAGAAGACTCGGGAATGCATAGTTTGTTAGATCTCATAAGATAACCATCCTTGATGTAATATCGTTCCCAAGATGTGTGTGTCAAACACTTAGCGTAAGGAGTAGCAAAATAAGGATCATGCTCATACAAGTCTTTTATATGCTCAAAACCAATAACATTCAACTCAAGTTTAGTCACAAGTGTGCATATGCGTGAAAGTGCATCCGCAACTACATTTTCTTTACCTTTAATGTACTTGATCACATAGGGAAAAGATTCAATGAATTCACTCCATTTGGCATGACGCTTGTTCAATTTAGTTTGACCTTTTAGGTACTTAGGCGTTTCATGATCGGTATGGATGACAAATTCATGAGGTCTAAGATAATGTTCCCAAACATGTAGCACACACACTAAAGCATACAATTCTTTGTCATAGATGGGATAATTAAGTTGAGCACCGGAGAGTTTTTCACTAAAATAAGCAATGGCTCGTTTTTCTTGCATCAAAACTCCGCCAATTCCGGTACCACTTGCATCACAATGAACCTCAAAAGTTTTGTCAAAATTGGGTAAAGCAAGAATCGGAGCATGAGTAAGCAAAGATTTAAGCTCATCAAAAGCGGTGGATTCCGAAGTTCCCCAAACAAAAGGAGTATTCTTCTTACTCAAAGCATGTAAAGGAGCGGCAATTGTGCTAAAGTTTTTCACAAAGCGGCGATAAAATCCTGCTAGACCAAGAAAACTTCTCACTTGTTGCAAATTGGTGGGTTGGGGCCAAGTTTTAATTGCTTGAATCTTAGTTTCATCAACATGGACACCCTTGGAAGATACAACAAAACCCAAGAAAATCACTTTGTCAACGCCAAAAGTGCATTTTTTCAAGTTTGCATAAAGGCTTTCCTTGCGAAGAGTTTGCAACACAGATTTAACATGATTAATATGCTCTTTCATGGTTTTGCTAAACACAAGGATATCATCAAAGTAAACCACAACGAAGACTCCAATGTAAGGTCTAAGCACATGATGCATAAGACGCAGAAAAGTTCCGGGTGCTTCCGACAAACCCATAGGCATCACCAACCACTCATATAAGCCAAATTTGGTTTTGAAAGCGGTTTTCCATTCATCACCTTCTTGAATGCGAATTTGATAATAGCCACTTTTAAGGTTAATTTTGGAGAAAAAGTTGGCTCCACTAAGTTCATCAAGCATATCATCTAAACAAGGAATGGGGTTCCTATAACGAACGGTGATGGCGTTTATGGGTCTACAATCGGAACACAAACGAAAACTGCCATCGGGTTTAGGTACAAGTATAACGGGAACGGCACATGGGCTTAAGCTTTCACGTACCTGACCGTTGTCGATGAGTTGTTGTACTTGTCGTTGAATCTCCTTGGTTTCTTCGGGATTGACACGGTATGGGGCTTTGTTTGGAAGTGGTGCTCCAGGGATGAGGTCAATTCGATGCTCAATGCCTCGTAATGGAGGTAGACCCGGAGGTAGCTCATCGGGGAAGACGTCTTTGAATTCCTGCAAAAGAGACTAAAACACTAAAGGTAATTCGTGAGAGGTGTTAGTTGTTGTCTCTCCATCTTTGCACACGAGGACGAAGTGTACCACACTCGATGGGTTCGCGCACACTTCTCTTATCTAACTTTTGGTGGCAAATAGGATGAGGTTTTTCTCTCTAGGTGAAGAGGCGCTCATATTTGGCTTGTGGCTCTCACTCACTTTTGGGTGGGTAGCTTTCTCACTCTTCCCGCCATGGTGGGTGGCTTGTTTGTCGGCTATCACTTGACTAGGAGACATAGGTCATAGCACATATTCCTTCCCTTTCATCTTGAAGCTATAGTGATTGGTTCGCCCATTGTGGATGACACCACGGTCGAATTGCCATGGTCGACCAAGAAGGAGGTGGAAAACGGTCATTGGGACCACATCACATTCCAAAGTGTCTTCATAAGCACCTATTTTGAAAGAGACTTGGACCGTATGCTCGACTCGTATAGTGCCGGAGTCACTTAGCCATTGAACCTTGTAGGGGTGTGGGTGCTTCTTCTTAACCAATTGAAGTTTTGAACATAGTTCTTCACTTGCCAAGTTGTGGCAACTACCTCCATCGATGATGACCTTGACGGACCTTCCATTGATGCCGGCCTTTGTGTGGAAGATGTGGCATCTTTGGTCTTCTTCTTGTTGATGTTGAAGTGTCAAGACTTTGGAGACAACGAGAGCGGGGCTCGAATCCTCATCACAAAAGACTTGATCATCTTCATCCTTGTTCACGCGCCGGTGCATGGCCACTTGCTCAAGGGCGTCCATCTCCTCTTCACTCATGGAGTCATATGTGCCATCTTCGTTGAGGATCATGGTGCACTTGTTCATGCATTGATAGGACTTGTGGCCTCGGCCGCCGCAAGTGAAACACTTGAATGAACTTGTCTTGACGGTCTCATCGGTTGGAGTAGATGATGAAGCACGCGGCTTGAAGTTGCTTGTAGTAGGAGGAAGACGACTTGAACTTGAGGAAGTTTTCTTGTAAGTTGACTTGTCGTCGTTGCTTGGAGAAGGCTTGGTTGATGTAGATGTTGGAGGAGTCGATGAAGCTTGGATGTTGGAGAAACCGTAGGTCTTGGATGAGTACTTGGCGTACTTGAAGTCATCTTGTACTTGACGTTCCGCCTTTGTAGCTTGATGCACGAGCTCAATGAGGTTGGAATAGGGTTGGAAGTCGGCAATCTTCTTGATGGGATGATTGAGGCCATTCAAGAAACGTGCCATTGTTTGCTCATCATCTTCCTTGACATTGGCTCGAATCATGGCAATCTCCATTTCCTTGTAGTATTCTTCAACACTCTTTGTTCCTTGCTTGAGGAGTTGTAGCTTCTTGAAGAGATCGCGGTTGTAGTAAGTTGGCACAAAACGTGCTCGTATGACTTCCTTCATTTGAGCCCAAGTTGTGATAGGTGGTTCACCTCTTGCTTCACGGTGTTCAAGGACTTGTTCCCACCATATGAGCACATAGTCTTGGAACTCTAGTGATGCCATAGCGATCTTCTTCTCTTCCTCATAGTTGTGCAAGCGAAAAAATTTGTCGACCTTCAATGCCCATGAGAGGTACTCTTCCGGATCATTGCTTCCATTGAACTTGGGCATTGTGAACTTGAGCTTGCCATAGCATTGCTCTTCATTGTGTTGTTGGCGATGGTGATGATGACGTCCTTGACGTGGAGGATAGTCATCCTCATGTTTCTCTTGGCGCGGAGGAAGTCCATGATCAACTTGCTCTTGTTGAACTTGAGGTTGAAGAGGAGCTTGACGAGCTTGTGGAGGAGCTTGTGGAGCTTGTCGTTGCACACGCGGATGGTAGTTCCTCTCTTGGATTTCTTCTTGCAGGGCTTCCTCTTGATTGCGCCGTTCGCGATTGCGGTTGGCGATAGCTCAACTTGATGCTTGAAGGGCACGTTGCGCCTCAAGAGCTTGCGCTTCACGTTGTTGTTGTTGAAGACGTTGAGCCTCTGCGTCTTGTTCTTGGTGTAGACGCGCTCGTTCTTCTTCTTGGCGCCGTAGTCGTTGCTGTTCTTGAGCTTGAGCAAAAGCCACTTGGTTTGATTGAGGATGAGGGACTTGCTCATCAACTTGCTCTTGTGAATGCTTGTCTTGTAATGGGTTCCGAGATGCATGACGGTCTTGACGTGCGGCTCGTCGAAAGATGGTCGATGACGGTGTACTTGAGCCGGAGAAGGTGTCATCGGAGTGTCGACTTGAGCGGCTCCGTCTTGAGGAGGAAGAAGTGGAATGATGCCGGTTCCTCATCAAAGCGCGGATCTCGTCCATTCTTGCATCATTTTCTTGCTTGTGAGAGTCGAACTTGTCGTCGAAGTAGTCTCTTGTACGTTGCTCGGAGAGTCGCAAGTCGGTGGCGAGGTTGTCGATGCGGTCGCTCATAGCTTGTTGCTCTTGGTGTAACGCCCTTTGAGCACCAAAGAGGTGGCTCTTTGTGACGAATGAGGACATGTCGTCGCCGTTCTCAATGAGAGGTGGATTTGTAGAAGAACTTGGCCTATCCATCATTCCCAAAAAATGTGAGAGGTAGAAGGAAAAGAATGTGTACCAAATGTACCTTGACCGAAGTTGAACATGAATCAAGTTCACTCCAATGTGGACAATGAAATAGCACTTTTGGTACCAATCCTTGTCAGTTCGTATACCTACACACGCAAAAGCTTTTGGTGGAGCTTGGTTAGGATGGTGGCACAAAATTTGATGCAATAGTAAGTGAGCTTCAATAATGTTGGAAAAGATTCACAAATTTGCAAATGCAACAAGTAGACCAAGCAAGTATGGGTACACGGAAACACACACGCAAATAGATAAGTGGGATTGTGCAATCCAAAAGTGAGCCAAAATGTGGAAACCACGAAAATGCTCTTGTTGCACAATACTAGAGAGACGCTAGCACGATTGCACAATAGGCGGATACGCAAACTTGTGCACAACCTACTAGGCAAAAATGCAGCTATCTCTATCCCAAGTATGCTATATGTATGGTATTTCGGTGCAATGATCCAAGATGATCCAATATGACAATCTTAATGTAGTATGATGCTATGGTTCTTGTTCATAAGCTCTTTGCTTATCTTTCTCTTTTGCTTAAAAGCTTGGGTGGCTCTTTCTCTTTTGAGCTCTTTTCTCATGCAATATTTCACGAACCAAGATAGCGATTGTGTATGCTATGACAACTTTGTGACACACAAGTGGATCCCAAGATATGCACCACTATGGTATGGTATGTATGTTATGGAGTATGATCCCTAATGTGCACAAGTCACGTTGCCTGCAATAATCAATGGCTAGTCTCGATGGGTAAGCTACGCAAAATGAGGCAATGTGGGTTATCAATGCAATTGCAAGGTATGACAAAGATGTCGTCGATGTTACCGTCCTTGCTTCGGTTGTAGGTTGAAACGGATGCGAAAGTAGATGGTGATGCAGTGCACGGTCTTCAGTACGTTGGTGAAGATGCCGCTGCACCGTGATCGAATTTCCTAAGTAGCAAAAGTGTCGAAGAACTGCAACGTTTCTGTCTAGCCCAGAAGTTCCGGGCAAGACGGAAGTTCCAGGGGCCGGAAGTTTCGGGGTGACCGGAAGGTCCGGGGGGCGGAAGTTCCGGGCAAGGCCGGAAGTTCCGGGGGTCAGGAATCTGCCAAGAACAGAGAGTTCGAGATCGCGAATTTGGGCGGAAAAACTTTGGGAAAAGCCCAAATTCGAGGTGGAAAAGAAGAAATTAGAAGAGAGGGAGGGCAGGGAAGCTAGATCCACTCGAAACAAAGCAAATCCAAGGATCAAATCCAACAAAATCTCAACTCACCAACAAATCACAAAAAAAAATTGGGGCTATTTTTGGTGGGGATTTTCGGATTTAGGACGAAAACAACAAAATCAAGCTAGAAAACAAAGGGTAGGGGCTCCAAAACGTGATCAACCTGGCTCATGATACCATATGATGTAGGGCAAAACCCTAGTTGGTTGATCTTTCACGTTTGGAGGGATCCCACGGGAGAAACACGAAGAACACATGGAAGCACAAAGGGGAAAACACGGGGAGGACGAGAGAGAAACACGAAACCGACAGAGAATAGATCACACGAGTGCTAGATCACCGAACACAAAGAGATGCATATGATCCACAATCAACAAAGGTAAGGATACAAAGGACAGTTCATCTCCGAACGGAGGTCTTGAATCCACGAGGGGATCTTCCCACGATGGGGGTCTTGAATCCGCTTGGGGGATCTTCTCCGAAGAGGTCCTGAACTCCGAGGAGAAGTATCCAAGTGGATGATCAAAGGCTCTCTCACAAATATGAGCTAATCCAATGCTAACCCTAAAACGTACGGGATGAATGAGTATATATAGTCTAAGGGGCAAAAGGGTACACGGGCCTCCGCCCAAGTGGCTACGCGCAGGCAGGGCCGGAAGTTCCGGGCCAGGCCATAAGTTCCGGGCATCGGAGGTTCCGGGCAGGGTCCGGCCTAAGCCGAGAGTTGGTCCAGTTGAGGTAGGGCTGGCTTCCGGGGGCCGGAAGTTCCGGGCCGGGCCGGAGGTTCCGGGGGGCGGAAGTTCCGGGCCAGGTTCCAGGCAGGTTCCGGGCTAAGCAAAAAGTTGGCACGCCCGGGGTGGTCGATGACGAAGGGGGGCAGAAGTTCCGGGCTGGCCGGAAGATCCGGGGGCCGGAAGTTCTGGACAGGTTCCGGGCTGGGCAGAGAGTTGACGCCTGTCGTTTCTTCTTCAGCGATGTACCTGATCACACACAGAGTTTCCGTCTGAGGTAGCAGCCATGTCTCTTGAGTAGAAAGAGGGATTTCGGAGAGGAGCGAGTTCACCTTATCTTCGATAGCCTTAGAGCGGGCTCGAGTCATGGGTCCACTTGGTGTTGAAGGAGATGTAGATGCATCCATGGGGATGATGGAAGGATGCTCCGCATCATGGAGGCAAC
>NC_041391.1:334200971-334256102 GCF_002162155.2 Triticum dicoccoides | reverse complement strand
TCCTTCTTTGCCGATCTCGATTGTAGTTTTTCATCTAAGTATGTGGTGATTTTTTTTAGAAAAGGAAGTATGTGGTGATTAATAATGCAAAATTTTATTAGCTTCGATGCCATGCTATACATAGTGGTTTAAATAACTTGTGTTTCTTATACTGAAAAGTAATTCAGAATTTGTTTATGTTTCAATTAGAGCCCTGATGCAGACAAGGATTGTGTGGTTGTGCATGTCACTCGCTATGAGGCGGACGACCTGAATATACGCACTGGGAAAACAGAGTTCTTAGGGTGTTGGATCCTGGAAGCCATTTGCGGTTATACCAATGAAGAGTTGTATTCCAGCCTCACTGTTGTCAGGCATGTTGTCCAGGGTGTACTAAAGCACAATAAGTTCAAAGCTACTCCTTCGTTTGTGAGGCATACTGTTCTTGTCAAGCTTACGTAGGAAGATGACGTGGCATGCCTCCAAAATAAGTTTATCAGTGGGAAGGCCACAAGGTTGTCTTCATGAAGGTTCACTGGATTGAGCTGTTGCGGGACGTCCTCGATGATGTTTATGGCAAGGTTCGTCTTGTGTCCAGCCCAAATTAGATTGAGGCATGAAATAGTTGCCCCAGCTAGTGTTTAATAGTAGTTTGGATTGTGTCTACTTATCCGAACCTTGCCTGTTATCGACCCCTCTGGGGCTAGTACTCTGTTTGAATCCGTCTATGGGAACTACTGCTACTTTTGTGTGCCCGTGAATCATCTGAGAACCATCGTAATTGTTACCGAAAAAGATGCGTCCTCACTAGTTTTTTCATGAATATGGCATGGTAAGACATAAGTTGTCATGGTTTATCATACGAGCAGTGTGTGTTTTGATGAAATAGAGCACTCGTTCGAGAACCGTGCGCTGACGTATACATAAGTACTTGTAAACACTGTTGGTGCTACCCCACTTGTAAGCAGTTGTGCAAAACACGACACATTGGCTCAGCTCGCTTCAACACTAGGCTATCGACTAGCTAACAATCAACAATCTGATGTCTGACATATAAGCAACTATGTATCTTGTTACAGTGGTTCATGCAGTTAATTGAGGCCACAATGTAACAAATTCCAAACGTTCACACGCTAGTCCAGCGCTCATGTGGAACACTTAGATTAAACTCGTCTTCATAAAAATCTTGAAAAGCATAAGTTAAGCAATTTTATACATCTCAATGATTCATAGAACATAACAAACATATACTATTTCACAGTAAAAGACAAAGTTGTTAGAAGGTTTACAAATCAGGAAAAAACAAGCAAGGCTTCTCTGAGCAAAGGGCCTCCCGGCAGGCTTAAATTTCCTGGAGTTCACTCTGGTGTTTTCTTATTGCCACCATCCAAGGTTAGGTTCTCTCATTCCAGAATAACCAATTATAATTGTGGTCTCAGCTGGAATGCTGAACTGAACCATGCAGTGTCTCAGCTGGAATGCTGAACCATTCCAGAATAACCAAATTCTTGTGCATTCCACTAAATTTAAGCAACGCTATTTCCAGAAATAAGTAGACCACAATGCCTCTTGTCCGCGCACCTGTCCAAAAAACCGTTGTGCAGCCGTGCCAGCTAGTCCTTGGTCCATGGATGAACTGGTATAAAGTGCATTCCGGACTAGGATGCAGTTGTTTTTGTTCGTCCCTCCACTGCAATCAGGAAGTAAAACGTACAAATCAGCTTCTATTAGATTGCGTTGGTCATTCTACCTTAGTTACTACCAATGTAGGGATACCTTGAAGACGGGAGGTTAGACGACGACAACGAGGGATAGCCATCTCATTTTGCGCAATTTTACTAAAACTGAGGTGTGTGCTTTTGATTGTGCAGATAGAAACGATACGGACACAGACATCCCAAAACGATATGGAGACAGACATCCCTGTTTGCGCAAAGACGAAATACGGTTATTTAAATAGTAACAGATATTACTACTTTTCCCCGTTTCCTATTAGAACCAAGTCCTAGATTCATGCTACAGCTTTCCCACTTTCTTCCCTATTTGAACCAATGCTTTGAGTTGACTGTATGAACTAGCTTTACTTCTAATAATAGTAGAAGTCTAGGTGGCTTTGGAATAGCGGACTGAAGTAGAAAAGGATCCACACGAAGGGGGAAGAGCTGGGGCAGTAGAGCAAGGCAGGTTTCGAAGGAATATATACCTGAGGGTCGTCGGCATGTGGCAAAGACGGCGTCGGGAGGCCGCATCTTGGCCACAATACCGCAGGGAGGAACAAGGGGTCGGAGGCCCTCCCGAGCCGGAGCTCTCTCGGAGAGAACGACACGGCCGCCGATCGGGACGCGCGGGCAGCCGTTGGTCTCCTCCCTCGCCGCTGACGACAGTGTGAACGATGGACCTACACCCCTGCCCCAGTCGAGGTTGTTCGGCCGGATTTGTGACAAGCCGTGAGCTGAGAGAGAGAGTGTGGCCACCTATGTCTTGCTTAGATCTGGAGAGCATGAGAGAGTGAACGAGAGGAACCCTAGTAAAGCAAGCGCTAAGGCTCCTGCTTTTATATATACTGGAGTGATTTTGTTGTACCAGCTTCAAAAAAAAAGCGCTCCTACGTGTACCCGTGAGTGGGTGTGAGAGAACTAGTGTGTGCGTGCATCGCTTCTCTTCGTGAGAGTACAATATACTATGCCCAAAGAACGTTCGCTGCAAGAGTAATAGTATAAGTGTGTGACATATGAGCTAAAATAAAATGTGTGCGCCGTCTTTTGTTTTTTAGAAGTTCTGAGGGTAGGGTGTGAAGAGCAGGTTAGGATCCTCTGTAGTGTTGCACGGTGCTATACAGTCACTGCCATGTGGGACCTGGCCCCACATGTCATCAACACTACAGCACCATACGGTACTGCAGAGGATCTCAACCCGTGAAGAGCACATATGTGCGTGACGTCTACCTACAGATAGACGGTGGGTGCGACGTGCGAGTCTGCGAGAGGACTCGGGAGAGTCGTGACTCATGAGGGTGCGTGTGCGTGAGAGAGAGGGGGGCACGTATCAATGCAATGCCTGTGTCCGTAAATCATTATCCGACAAACGTTCGCCACAAGCCTTTTCCTGACGAACGCCGTAAGAATTGTTAGATCGGCATCCGACAGTATCAGCTTTGCCATGTCATTTAACAGAACAGCCACTCCTCGTACACACAAATCTTCCACATGAATGTTAGCAACTGCAGTATGCTCCCTCCGTTTCGAAATGCAGTGCATATAGCTTTATTGAAAATTCGAACCTCGCAAACTTTTACCGAGTTTTCATGTACCAAATTGCACATGTAGAATACCCTGTATATATCATTTCATTCATCTTTGAGAGGTGACTATAAAGATGTGTGAGGAGTCTACAAAGAAAGACCATCGTATCGCCCGCATCAATTTCAACCATCCTTTAGTGTCGAGGAATATCATAGGAACACTATATGATATGATTTTTATAGGATTTTTTTCCTTTATAGCCAATTGGTTCATAGGAATAGATTCATATACTCTACATTTCAAAGGAAATAAACATGATATCATTTCTATAGCTTTAGAGCCACTTGGTTCATATGAATGGATTCCTATACTCCCTTAATTTCAAAGGAAAATAAACATTAGCGTATATTCAATAGAAAAGTTCCTATGATATGAACCAAATTACATCTCTTTACTAATCCCTCCTCATAGGAATTGAGATACATGTCATCTCTAGATTCAATAGAAAAGTTCCTATGATGTGAACCAAATGACATCTCTTTTCCAATCCCTACACATAGGAATTGAGATGCTCCATGTCATCTCTTTCCCTACAACTTCCATGTATACATCTTCTATTCCTAAATAGATAGTACAACCCACTAGTAGCTTTTTCCAAAACATGCAACTATGGCACAAACACTATATAGTGTGCCAATAACTTTGAAAGATGGTCGCTAGATGAAGCTAACCCGTCAGTGCAGAGATGGGCAAATCTAAGCACTACTGGCCGTTGGATATCATCAACATTCCACCAGATCTGCCACATGTACAATTTAGAAGACTCCATGGTTGAACTTAAGCATAATGCACAAACCTCAAAACACAAGCACTTCTCCATTGTTCTAGAATCTTCTGTATCATAATTGATTATTATTTTCTAAATGAATTGCCATTATTTGTTTTTTACTTTATGATTTACAATGCACAACCCCATGAATCTTAACATTTTTATAAAACTAATTGATTTTGAATGAGATGAACTATAGGAACTAAACAAACATCTACATCATGCATATATGACTCAAAGCTTTACATGCTATAGTGTCTATTTATTCATAATTTGGTTTCGAAATCTCATGCGCTCAATACATGTGTACCTTACTAGTTTTGAGTAGAGTAGCAAATTTCACGCGGCCCCGGGTATATCAAAATGCAGGGCCCATGAATCATTGCCTTTCGGTCGAACCTACATCCACAATTTTCTGTATGTACTATATCTCCACTGGTCCCCGAACCCAAAATGCTGCCTCGTTCCCGTAAAACCAAGCGGCCCACACATATTTAAGGAGTCGACTCGAACCCGTTTACTATGACGTGGCCCCGCACGCCGTAGTACTCCTACAAACCCTACCGCCGCACTCATCATCGGTTTTCTTCAAGAGGACGAGGGAGAAGCCGATTTGTAGTGGAGGCGCTTTCAAAAAAAAGATCTGTAGTGGAGACCCCTACCCTAGCGTGCCCTAGATAGCTGCCGCACGCATCATTGTTTTCTCTTTTCTTTATGCTCTTGCGTGCTAGAGTTAAATGATGGTTGCTTCATCGGTCCATCTTAATGCGGGAAAGGTGGGCTTTTGTGATTTGACCCCTCATCGCTTATTTTCTACTACTGCGGCGCTACGACCGGGGTGCCTCCAATTCCAACCGCTGCTCCGAACTGTAATTTGGTGCACCGCACGTGGAACAAGACGGTGGATGAGCCACATGTCTGCCAAAGGGGTCCTTTTAAGTGTGTCGCCATTTCGTGTGCGGACTGACCCTGCTTGAGTTGCTACGCCAACATGACAGGAGCAGCCTACCACTTGGTTTTTCTCCCTGGTGAATCCCGACTATATTGATCTAAAAAGATACATGCTAAACTACCCTCTCTGTCTCGGTTTTTTATTTGTAGGCGTCTCGGTTTATAGGGCATGCACGTAGTTCTAGGTCATACATTTGACTAACTAAATATGAGTTACTATGTCACCAAAAGTATATCATTGGATTCTTATTGGTTGATATGTGAAGAAACAAGAAACGAGGTAGAAGTTAATGCACCGCGCCTTAGTATTTTGGGATTATTTGGTTTTCGTAAGATGACTTACTCACCTAGACGGAGGGAGTAGTTGTATTTAAAAGTCGAGGGCGGGGCTTTTCCTGCGCGGTAGGCGGGGCAGTTCCGCCTAGTCGGTTCGACAGAGATGCGAGAAGATGAGGGACTAGGCTGCTGCAAATGTAGGGATGTGTGATTTGACAGCGAGTTACTACTGGACAGGTGGGGTACCGTGATTTGACTTGCCATCATCATTTTAACTGCGGCGCTACGACCAGCGTGAGTCTCCCGATTCCTGACCACCTCCATACAGGTGCCTCTCCCAATGCTCCACCATGTAGTAGAGGTTGGCTCTTGCATGAGAGCCCACTTCTCCACTTTTTCCTTGCCTCTCTTTCCTCCACATATGCAAAAATACCATGTAAAGCACACTATTGTACTTACTTGCTCCTATAGGTGCTTAAGCTTGCCACATAGGCATGAAGTCTGATGTGGCAAGTTAATCAAGAAGAGAGAGACTAGTTTGGTGACCCAAGGAAGAAACGGTGCTAAGCGCGTGTACCTAGGTGAAAAGACAATTTTGAGTGTATAGCTAATTAAATGAAGCAAACTTAGCAACACCATTTCATTGGAAGAGGTCACTCCTTGGCAAATTCAATAAATACTAGTACTCCATGTGTCCCATAATATAAGAACGTTTTTGACACTACACTAGTGTCAAAAACGTTCTTATATTATGAGACGGAGGGAGTACGAAGAAAGAGATAGAGAGGAGTAAAAAGAATACACTTATAGCCAACCTTGTTGTAGTATGAGTGACTAAGTGATGACTATGTATGACATGCCAACATCAGATAGCCTAACGCACCATGTTAAATCTCCAAGGGCACGACCGCGTGAGCGACGCGACGGTCGTGGTAGGCGCGACCATGATGCAGGCTGCTGGCAGCCCTTGGATCTGAGATCAAACAGTCGCATGCTAAGTTGCTGAAAATTTGCAGAATAACCCTCCAGGATAGGATATTCACCCATAGGTCTAGAATCACACCATGCAACCGTTCGATCTCATATCCAAGGGCTCTCAGAAGCCCATATCATGGGAGAATGGAAAGCCACTACCCTGCCGTTCACACGCTGGCAGTTCGCTCCTACTCGTCCCCGCAAGTCCTTTAATACTACGATGGTTCGCTCCTAGTCGTCCCATCCATTCACATTACGGCAGTTCCACTAATCCTAACCCTCCTCCCAAATCCATGGCGTCCCAAATCTCCTCGATCGGTGGTGAGTACAAGGTTAGAACCATCACCGGTGATGAGTTCGACGTCATCTACACCCGTACTTCCGCGACGGTGAAAGGATGCCTTTCTCGCTTCAGACGCATGTTCGAAAACTCAAATGATTAGTGGGTCGCTAGGCTAGATGTTGATTACACCACAGTCCTGGGACGAGAGAAGGATCTAAAGGACGAAGATAGGAAGAAGCCTGTCATGATCCAGGTTTGCATACATAACGTTTGCTTGGTCTACCACATATGCCATGCCGACATTGAGTGCCAGGATTTTAAGAACTTCCTCGAGGACAAAACAGTGAAATTCGTTACTGTAGACTTTAAGAACGACAAAGAAGTCCTGGGTCGGATAGGCCTCGTTGTAGGCAACCCCTTCGACCTCCAGAAGAATCGGCTGGTGCCCTCTTGTCAGCCCTCAATGTTGACCCTGGTAGGAGCCATGGTTCATCCTTCGTACCGTAAACTAGAGAAACCTCATTACACGTTTCATCGTCATGCATGGCAGTGGAATGTACTAGATATAGACCACATCCACTACGATGCAATGGATGGCTACCTTTGTTTCAATATCTACAAGGGTTGGATGAAGAGCAACAGCCGAGTTGGCGGTTCAAGCAAAGAAGTATCGGCCAAGAGGAAGAGGGACAAGGACGAAGTCGAGGACGTGAACGAGGACTCCGAGTAAGGTGGCAGTGTTGTTGCTCATGGTGGTTCTAAACTTCTAATGTAGTGTCTACCGGATTAGTTGCATAGTTTAATTTCAGGTGTGCTTAGTTTAATTTGAGGGGTGTGTTGTGCTGATCCCTCAACAAAACTATGTTATGTTTCTTCTCGTTACTTTAACTCTTCAGTATGTACATACTACTAGTATTTCTTTAATAGAATTTAGCACCCCAATTAAGCACGTACTAGCTTTTTTAATAGTACTATATGCATAATTTGGCAACGAGCGCTCTCTATATGTGCCACCTTTTTTTAAAATTTCAATTTTTGCTCCATGACGCAATCCATTGGTAGTACTACTGTACAAAAGTATACATTTTTTAAAAGGCTAGAGTACTGTTCATCAAATATATATCTAGCCAGTTAAATTCTCAACCTAGAACGATGTGCATGCCATGTAATAAATCGATACGGACGAAGTATAGTAAAAATGAGGTGATTTTACCGAGCGATCGGCGGGGGAGCATGGCTTGTCATGCGGTCCCACGTGTCATGATGTACCAAGGCGATGCGTGTGTCCCTATTGAGGCAGAAGCAATACTAGTACGTGGTTTGAGATGATGTCGAACCGAAGTGTGAAATAATGGTTGCTTCGTCCTTTCTGGGAAGGTGCGGCATTGTGATTTGACGTCTCATTGCTCATTACTACTACTAGGCCGGTACGAGTGGGGTGCGTCCCCCCTGCTGTTCTGCACTGTTATTTGGTGCTTGAGACGTCGACCCGGTTGCTATATGTCCCACATGTCGGCGACAGGAAGTACAGAATTCATGAAAGGGAGCGTCGATGGAGGAGTATACTACAGAATTCATGAAAGGGAGCGACTTAGTTTTGGAAAAATCTGTTTTTACGGAGTACGTACCCACTAGGGTTTATAGGGCTCATCTAAAAAACATTTGTTTTTCCATTTGATAAGTCTCAATTCTACTATACTAGTAGTAGTACCATTACATGTTGGATTTCGAGGTCCGTTAGATCACCCGACGCAAGCAGTGTCAAGAGGAAACTAACCAATGCATGTATAAGTTCATGGAAATTTAGTGGTCATTCATGCATTCGTTCCAATTAATGCCTCGGTAAACATAACTTAACGAGTGTAATGTGCAAATTGCGAAATTAATTCGACCACTCACCGTCTACCTTGGTTGGAGAGATTTTGAAATTGAGCCATAAACGGGTAAGGAGGGAGTAGTAACTTTTGTCTCGATTACTATTTGTGGCCTTGTATAGATGCAAAATGTATTTTTTTATAGTGGCCTTGTATAAGTAAATGGAGGGAGTACTAACCAAAGTACGTAGTAGGGACGAGGAGTAAATGGAGGGAGTAGTAAATTTTCTTCTCGTGCTGTGAGCCACCGCGCACGTGGGCGAGGGAGTGGGCGTAAAGGCGTACAGTAGTAGTAAGCTTCACCTCATCCTGCGAACCACCGCGCCCGTGGGCAGGGGAGACGGCGTACTAAGCAAGCTTCTCCTCATTCTGCGAGTTGACGGGACACATCAAAAGTACTCCAGTGTATAGAGCCTTGCCTCTAAGGTAGGCCCCACATGGTTTGCCTCTTTTTTTAATTTAACATAACGCGTCAAGTCGCAATTTGTTTGTTCACCCGTGGTAGACGATCCTCCCTCCACCAAGTGGACAACCAGTACAAGTGCCAAATTACCACGTGGGCTGCCTTTTTTGTACAGAAATGAGCTCCACCGTGTACCCGCGCGGGTGTGGTTGGGAAAGAGATGGGAGTATGTGCGCCATGCGTGCACCTCTTCTCTTCGTGCACGTCCCCCACCTACGTGGGTGTGTGTGAGAGAGATACAAACCTAGACATAATGCACCGTCCATCCCCATGCCTCCGCCCACTCCGACCACCAGTCACCACCATGGCACCACGCCCCACTCCTCCTCACCTTATCTCTCATATTTCTCCCTCCATTTTTATATACAAGGGGCCACTATCAAAATTACAATTTGCAGATATACAAGGCCACTAACACTAATTGATGCAATATTAATGGTGTTTGCCTTGTGGTACTAGCAAAGGAGGACATTAATTATCCCTTGCATGCATGCGGGAGTTTGTAAAAAAATGCATCTTGATGTTCCGTGCAATGCACGGGCATCTTGCTAGTCCCTGAAAACAACACATGGCAAAATTCCACGGCGAACGAGGGATTTGAATCTGTTGGGAGGGGCTGTTTGGATCTTGCCCGGGGTAGCCAAAATATTGGCGACCCTTTTGTCCACCAGTGCCTTTGCCACCGATGAACAAGGAATGGCTGGGGTGCTCATGCTGTCATGCATGCTCCAGCGCGCACGTTGGAGACGAGCTCGCACGAGCTATGTTTTTTGTCCCACACCACCGCCCGAGCCACCCGCAGACCGACTGGCGACCCGCAAATTACGCCATCCAACCGTAGCCGCACACATTATGACAGCAACTCAACCAACCGGACGAAATTCACGCAAACATGTAGACAAACTGATATTTCATATAAACAACAACGGAAATCATATAAAATACCGGATTTTCACACAAACATGACGGATTTCATTACATTCAAATGAACTACGCGGTGCTAGTTCTGGACAGCGTAGGTATATAATACCTGGCCTAAATTGTCGCCCGCCGATCGATTTGTGTTCCTCATGTCCGGAAGCACGATCACCGGACTGCCTGGAGCCCCGGAGGTATATGCTTTAGCGCAAAGGACGGCTCGCTTCCCCACTGCCCAACTGATATCATTGGCTGGTGCCGAAGATGATGGTGGCCGGCACCGGTTCGAGTTCATCACCGGCCACTACTTCGCCATGGCCGGCACCGGCTCAAGTTCATCCTAACATTCCTCTCTTCTGTGGAGCCCATGCGGGGTCGACGAAGGTACTCGCAACAAAAGGATCCTGCAAGACACCAGTTGTGTACGCTGGCGTCGCCTCCGCGGTGGCCTTCATGGGACCCAAGCGGCGGCGGCCTCCTGTGTTCTACTTCTCCTCGATGATGGCGGTGGACGCGGAGGCGCTGGCCACCGGCTCGTCGCTCTCCATGCACCCGGCTTCTGTCGCTACTTGCATGGCGCGGCCGCTGGCATGGGAGTCTCGGCCACAGAAATGGGAGACGCGATACGAAGCGGCGGCGTGGACGGCAGCAACGACGCCCGTGCGCCGCTCCTCGTCGAGCTGGCCTGGAGCGGCGAGTTGCTGAACCGCGCGCCGGCTTGGGGCGGCAACTGGCTCCGTCGGGCGAGGGTAGGGAGGTGGATCAGCAAGCTGCATAGCTCGTATCCGGCGGGCTACCCAGCTGGCTTGGATGCGGAATAACTACTCTTTGTAAGCCATTGTAAGAGTGGACAAAATGGTGGAGGAGATAGGGGAGCGGCGGAGGTGTGTGATTCTTGGCCGGCGTTTGGCCTCGTTTAAATAGGAGATTAAATAGATGGCAGACGGGAGGAGCTCGACCGGCGTGTGTCCAAAGTGGGTTTCTCGGCTTCCACACGGGCGGGTTTCTTGGAGGCGTTTGAATGCGGCACGGAGGCGTGTTCAGTCGGGCATGCCGCGAGTGGTGCCCTTGACACTGACCTAGGACACCGCGCCATTCTTCCACTGACGTGTGGGCTCTTTGGGTGCACGGCCTGCATGTCAGTGACCCAACGCAGGCAGCACACAGCAGAGGAACCTTTGGTAGGCCAGGGCGGTCAGAAGCGGGCATTTCATAAACCGATGATTGTTCATTGAGTGTGACGTCATCCTTTTCATGTAGTTAAGCCCACTATGTTGATAGCCCGTTCGATACATTGTGATTCATAAAGACCGCTGCAAACATCAATGTTCTGCTTATCATAGATAAGATTGATTAATACCCGTAACAATCCATGTCCTTAACAAAGGGTGCATGCACGTATAGGTTGAGCGTGTGTCTTGCGTCGTGTGATGTGTGCATGCAGGCATGCGAGTGTTGCGTGCGTGCAAGGGTGTGTATTAGTGTTGCATGCATGGGTGCGCACGTGCGTGTGTTCGTGAGTGCATGTGTACGTGTCAGTGTTGCACGCCAGCATTTGTGCGTGTGTACGTTATGTGTACGTGTCAGTGTTGCACGCCTACATGCGTGCGTGCATGTGTACGTGCGGGGTGAGGCTACACATCACTCGACTGACTTTTTCATCTCTGGTCATTAGATTTTCCTACCGTTGGATACGAAATCAAGGGCATCCAGTTTATCATCAAACTCCACCCCTAAGCCGCCAGCCACCACCGGCCGAACCGCCCGCCCCCGCTGCCCGCGGCCGGCCCGCCCTCCACGAAACCACTCCCCACCACCGGTTCACCGCCGCACCGGCCATCCCTCTAGCCCCCCCACCCCTCGCGCACCGAGCTTTTTCTCCAGAGATCCCCACCCCAGCGCCCAATGAACGCCCCCCAACCGCTGGTGACTGCCAACCAGAGGTCTCACGACTTCGAATACCCACCGACCACTAGTTTATTACCATTTCTATCCTTCATATACGCACTGACGGGTGGGCCCTATGGTAATGTGCGCTGCTGAATGTGGACCGTTTGACTAGTCAATTGATCGTGTTATCAACAAATTACGGAGCTCTATGGTGAGCCGGTGACCGTATGATCACCCTAAAATGTACTCCTATTTTATTAACACAGTACATACTCAAACTACCATTTCTTTCTTTCATATACGGGCTGACAGGTGGGCCCCATGGTTACGCGCCCCGATGGTGCAACACTAGTTGTGCCATTTGACTGGTCAATTGATTGTGTCATCAACAAAATACGGAGCTGTACGGGTGATCCAGTGACCGTATAATCATGACATGTATTTGTTTAACATGGTACAGACGCAAGGGCTCATATATACGCGCAAGCACTCACCGCTATAAGCGCACACACGCGAACCCTACCCCTATGAGCACCTTCAAGAGAGTGGGCCAGCATATATGATCTTGAGATTTTATGAAGTCACCATAGGTGCCTCGTAGTCGAGTGGAACGTCTCCTCCCACTAAACGTACATCGCCGGAAAATACTGAAATTAACACAAGATAAATGCGAGCACTGGGACTTTAACCTTGGTGGGCTCGAGAACCACTATCCTCTAACCATCCAACCACATGTTGGTTCGCACGACAAAATGTATGTGGTGACCGTGATGAGCTTATTCTGAAGTCCAGTGACCATATCATGCTTTCGCTTCAAATACAATGACCGTAAGTGTCGTCAACAAAATACGGAGCACACATCAAATGCAAAGTCCGTCAGTGTCAAATATGGAGACGTATCGTGAGCTAGATACCGTTGTACTATTGTATATGCTTATTTTCTTAGTGGCCGATTGCGTGTGTAGTGTGGTGGGCACATCATTTCTAGTTGTGGTGGGTCAACATGTAGACTCATGGGTCGGTTCCATCCTGCCCCACATATAGGTTGGACCGAGACGTGTTATACAAAGACCCATGTGGAGGACTCGGCGTACAACACGAAGCTACCAGAGTCGCTGAGGACTCTATCCCCACTGGTGATAAGCCGACTATATATGATTTGTAATCCTAGGCCCTTATTATGTTATACAAGCTTGGGGGCTAGTTCGTCGATAGTATACACACATGCACAATGCCTGGTATTCACGTGTACTTTGTACACACCCCTATCACTAATATATAGTACAAGGAGTAGGTTCTTTCTTCAACTACAAGGGTCCGATCCGAACTAGGGTAAAACTTTGCCTCGTATTACCATCCAGCCTAACAGCTAGGGATATCCTACCGAATGATTTGATGAAATCATATCTGCCAACTACTATTAGAGAGGTGTGTCGGGGGAGGGGCAATTTGTGCGAGAGAGGCCTAAAGATAATGTGCGTGCGGGAGACACGTATGCACATATATGTGCGTATAGAGGGCTAGTAGAGACCGTGCATGTGTATATATGCATGTGAGAGAAATAGTGTTTTCCAACTGAGATTAGTGAAAAGAGTGGTACATAGTAGTCAGAAAGAGAGAGAGAGAGAAACAGAGAGAGCATGTGCGTGAGACACCCCGACACCCTGAGAGAGATTGTGAGCATGTGTGAAAGAGAAATGCCGATGCATATAAAGTGTGTACACTTATGCGTTAGATAGAGAGATATATAACACGTTTGTGAGAACGGGGCGAGGCATAGTGCATCTATGTGTAAAAGACGGTTCTACGCATTAAATTAAAATATAAATGGCATTATTATTTTTGGATGAGATCATGAATTTTGCAAAATTGCGTATGGACGAAAATTGGTCTATCAGACACCCATACTCTATTGAATTATAGCATGTGCATGTGTTTATTTCATATTATCGATCCATAGAGTGAGAGCGGTTTGAAATACAGGAAAATGATGCTTTTGCAATTCATATATAAACATTAATTAGTGCACTCCATGTTGTTAGTGTGAAGCACTTTATACATTTGTCACTTGCATGGATACATTCCAAATTGGTAGCTACGAAATAAAATACATGTCGAATTCAACATAAAGGGGTTTTCGAAGATTCGAATTCATAGGAAGTGCATTCATCTATTTGAACCCGAGATAATGGCATTTGTAAATCAGATGTAAAAGGGGGCATCAATCTTTGTTGTGAGTTTGAACATGCTATATATATTCATACGCATATCTAACTTATTTTTCAACCAAGGAGATTATATCTGGAACCATGCATGAACTGAGGTAAGTTGCATATTTTTTAATATATACTCGTGTACAATGTATATTCAAATGTACCCCCTCCATTCCAAAAAAATCGTAGCTTTAGGATTTTCAAGAGTAAAGATTTGTGAAGTTTGACAAATCCTGAAAGTTCAATTCAAGAGAACCGAAAACGTTAATGCTTCTGGTCCCAAATATTGAACGAAGCGCCAAATAGGCCTATGGTCACCCGAAACCGCGCGAGACTAATGTTTTGGTGGTAGGAAATTACTGTCCTGACTCTGGCCCGTGTAGCCTATCGGCCCGATGTCCAAAGGTCTAAACCGGGGTAGGTTTGTAACTTCACCAAGACGCCAGTCTCAACCGCCTCCGAGAAGCATTCATACGCCGTGGGCGCCTAAACACCCATGCGCTCGGCCGAAATCTATCCCGCACACATTTGGGACACCTAACATGACTGTCCTACCCCCAACCCGCAATATGTCCAAAATTTTAGATGGGGGCAAAGTTTGTAACTTTCCCCAAATTTCAAACAAGCGTGTCTCAAACTGAAACATTGTTCCCCCTTAGTTCCCCGCCTCCCTCCGTTTCCCCATTAATACTCCGTGGGTGCGAAAACTCCCTCTCCACCAGCCACGAAACCCGAGCCTCCTCCGTCCTCCACCCCATAGCGGCCAATCCACCGCCGCCCTCCTCCATCACGCCGGAGCCGGTACCCCGACATCGTCGTCCAACGCAACCGCAACCACAACGCCCTCAAGGACTTAGCAGCTGAAGCCGAGGTAGAGCTGCCTCCACGATGCCAACGCTGACGTGCGCCGTACCAGAACCACTCTGACCACACCGTCCTGCGCCTCACTGCTACGGCTCCACTATCGCAATCATCCACTGCACCGGAGCTGTTCCCGCTACGCCGTCGTTCGCCGCCTCAGATCTGCTTCCCCGCCGCCGACAGACGGCCACCGCACCACACTCAACAACTTGGTCATGGGTTCGTCCAAGGCTGCACCGTCCTCCACAACTTCTGGTTTCCGGCGAACAACAAGATCGTCGGAAAAACAGAAGGAGGACACAGCACTGCCAGCAGAAAGAGGTACTCCTCTTCCCTTATTCGTGCATATCTTACGTCTCCGCTCACACCGTATTCATCCCACGAAAGAAACTAGTTGAACGCTTCTTAGTACATCTTCTTCGTGATACTAAATGCGCAAGGTTTCCTCCCTTTTACTATTTCACCTTTGCTAGAGGTTAGTAGCCCGCCTGGATTTCAATTCAGGGTCAGTCGAACCACAATTAAAAGAAGCAGCACCCGCTTAGGCGCGCGGAGCACCTAGTCCACCTGTTCCCCAGGGAAGCGGTGCATCGATGTCTATCATAGGGTTGTGGGGCGCAGGAGCTGCTTGCGCCCGATCTGGAGGTCGGCGGGGCTTGAATGGATGGCCGGGGGGGCGGTGCCAAGCACGGCGGTCTGCTGAGGTCGAGGGTAGGGCGCAGGCAGGGGAGGAATACTGGGCCGATGGTCGCTGGCGTTTCGAGGAAGATCGTCAACACTGACTGGCTAGAGGTAGATGAAGGCGATCTGCCCGTTCTTTGTACATCGGATGGTGCAGAAAAAATGGACTGACCTATTTGCTTTCAATTGACTGTTATTTTCATAGAATCCTGTAGTAATTTAGTGTGCCATGCATGTTGTTGAGTTATCATATGTCTCCCATCATTTATTTCTCACCGACCTGCTATCTGCTACCTTTACACTGTACTAATTGTGCACACACTTCACCCATACTCACACTATTGTTTTTTTTATGCATGGGTATTTCAGACTCTGACGCAGTGTTGATGAATGCAGAAAAGAAAAGACAGAAGTCGCTCCATTGTAATTCGAAGATAAGCACTAAGCATTTCAGCGCTCTAATGGGTGCAGTGTCAGCAGTTGGAGACAGTAAACATAGCTCTGCAATTAATGATCTCAATTGCCATACACAACCATCCCAGGTGCTTGCTTTAACTTCGCGATGTCAAATGTGGTTGCATGTTGCATATGGTGTCTAGCTTGTATTGCTTCCAATTTGATTAAATTGCATCTACTTACTTTACACATTATACCTTTGATAATGACATGCCTTCCTGTTTTTGATACATACTACATATGTCTATTAACCATGTTCGTACATCAAACTAATGCTCTTTTGTATCCCTCGTCAATCACTTATGATGAGCAAGTCACCCGGGTGGGTTACTGTGAGACGCCCTACTCGTTTAAAGAGTGCAGTGTCATCCTCCCCACATGATTCTCAAGAAACATCAAGGCTAAATGAAGATAGTCAATGTAGCTCTCTAGTTGATCATCGCAATTCCCCCACACCACCATCGCAGGTGCTTGCTCTTACTTGGTAGTGTGATATGTGGTTGCATGTTGCATATGGTGTGTACCTTGTAATGCTTCTAATTAGGGTAAATTACATCTGCTTAGTTAACACATTATACCTGTGAATATGACATGCCTTCCTGTTTTTGGTACATACTACGTCTTTCTATTAACCATGTTCTTACATCAAACTACTTTTCTTGTGTATCCCTCATCAATGCTCCTAATTTGTTAAATTGCATCTCCTTAGCTTACACATTATACATGTGAATATGACACGCCTTCCTGTTTTTGGTACATACTACATCTGCCTATCACACCATGTTCTTACATCAAACTACTGTTCTTGTGTATCATGCGTCTATCGCTTATGATGAGACAGTCATGCGCGTGGGTTAATATGAGATGCAATACTCTTATAAAGAATGCAATTTCATCCTTGCCGCACGATTCTCAAGAAACAGCAAGCCTAAATGAAGGTATTGAACGTTGCTCTGTACCTGAAGACCGCACTTCCCCTACACCACCATCACAGGTGCTTGCTCCAACTTCGCAGTGTGATATGTGGTTGCATGTTGCATACGGTGTATAGCTTGTACTGCTTCTAATTAGGGTAAATTGCATCTGCTTAGTTTACACACTATACCTGTGAATATGACATGCCTTCCTATTTTTGGTACACACTACATCTATGTGTTAACCTTGTTCTTACATGAAACTACCTCTCTTCTGTATCCTGCATCAATCACTTATGATGAGTCACCTTTATTCGTTGCATATTGCATATTATTTCTAGCCTGTTGCCATGTATTGCTTCTAGTTTGGTCAAATACATTTGTTAGGGAACCCTTTTAATTTGGCAGAGTGATATTGGTTTCATCTTTCATATGGTTTCTAGCTTCAAATAGGGGGTCTCTACAGATTCTACTCCGCCATCCTCCCAACAAGATTCGCAAGACAACACAAGGCTGGAGAGTCAACGTAGCTGTGTAGATGATGAGCACATCTCCCCTACTCCACCATCACAGGTGCTTGCTCTAACTTGATACTATTATATGTGGTTGCATGTTGCGTATGATGTCTAGCTTGTATTGCTTCTAACTTGAATTGCATCTGCTTACTTTACACATAATGCATGTGAATATGACATGTGTTCCTGTTTCTAGAACATACGTGTACATGATGAGCACATCTTCCCTACTCCACCATCACAGGTGCTTGCTCTTACTTGGAACTGTTACACGTGGTTGCGTTTTCCATATGATGTCTAGTTTGTATTGCTTCTGATTATGTAGAATTGCATCTGCGTAGCTTACAACTTATACCTGCAACGATCACTTACCCATAAGACACATTTAACTTGGGACTGTGATGTAGGTTGCATCTTGCATTGTCTTCTAGCTTGTACTGCTTCTAATTTCTTAAAATGGCACTTACGACGAGACACTTTTTACCTGATAGAGTGATATTGGTTGCATGTTCATATGGTGCCTAGCTTTCATTTCTTCTAATTTTGTTGAAAGGCCTTCCGCTTACTGTTTTTCATACATATTCCATCCTCCTATCGTATGTGTGAATATGAAACACTGTCTTTTTTTGTATATATTCCATCCTCCTATCCTGCGCTTGCCTTACATCAAAGTAGTGTTCGTCTGTATCATGCATCAACCAGTTATGCAGAGCTAATTTTATTCATCTTCTTGTGGTTTTGACTTCATAAGGCAATATCAGAAAATAGGAAGGAAAAGAGTAAGTTAGGGGATGTTGGTGGCACTCCGCACCGACGCAAACAGAGACTCTCTAGATTTGCCACTGCTACTGCTAATGAAGTTGAAGTCCCAAGTCTACATGATGAGTTCATCTCCCATACTCCACCATCGCAGGTGCTTGCTCTAAGTTGACAGTGTGATAATTGGTTTCATGTTTCATATGTTGTCTAGCCTGTATTTCTTCTATTTTGATTAAATTGCACCTGCTGAGTTTATATGTTATACATGTGCATATTACATGGCTTTATGTGTCTACAATACACTTCATCTATCTATCATACCATGTTCTTACATCAAAGTACTGATGTTGTGTATCCCGCATCAATAACTCATGATTGGACGCTTTTAACATGGCAGTTTGATAGTGGTTGCATCTTGCATTGATTTCTATGTTGTATTGCTTCTAATTTTTCGAATTGCCACTTATGACAAGACAGTTTTAACTTGGCAGAGTAATATTGGTTACATCTTTCATATGGTGTCTAGCTTGCATTACTTCTATTTTCTTGAAAATCCTTCTGCTTAGTTTGCACATCGTAGCTATGAATATGTCATGTCGTCCTGTTTTTCTTACATATTCCATCCTCATACGGTTGTCTTACATCAAAGTATTGCTTGTCTGTATCATGCATCAATGAGTTCTGAAGAGTGATTTTATTCTTTTGTGTTGTGGGTACAACTTGACATGGCAAAGTCAAAAAAGAGCAAGGAAAATAATATAGTAGGGAGTGTTGTTACTCGTCGGGTGAAACGGAAAAGGTTCTGCCGTCGAGATTCTGCTGGTAATTATAGTGCAGTAGAAGGTCCAAGTCCACCGGCTAAATCTACAAACATAGTATCACCTGCTCCACCAGCTGCAGCATCCGCTTCAACTGTACCAGCATCTCAACCAGTTACTCATTCGTTTGCTTCGGAACTGGCCAGTTCCCAAGCTGCCTTCACACCTAACACTACTTTCGAAGCACTGCTGACACAAGAGGACTTGGCAAGATCAGATGAACCTCATGAGCATCAACACCAAGACGGTACCTGACCGAGTCAAGTTGCAGTTGCATGCTCCTTTATATGTACTCTCACAGTTTGATGTACACTAACACTTTCCATATTCGTTGTTGAACTAGCACCACGGCGCAAGCGGAAACAGACATCAGGGATAATGCTTGACAGATTAACAAAATCTAAAGGAGGAAGAATGGAGATCCATTTTGAGGCAGGTTTAAAAAGGCCACGTGATGCTACAGAGTCAGCCAAGTTAGTATCAGAGGCAGCCATTGCCGTTAGGTGTCATGCGTGTATCCTCCCAACGTGGATCCAGTATAGGAATGAGAAAGACAATACCCAGTTTAACACCTTCCTTGACCATTTATCCGTAAGTAATGTTATTCATCGCAATTAGTAATATTGTCTTGCTCTGTCCCATACTTTCTAGCTTCCTCCTAATAAGACTCACATTCTTTTTTCAACAGATGAGGTTCAAGTTGGGTCCAAAAGATGATGCAACTAAACAAGCATGGACTCATGTTTTTCAGTCTGCTCTATGACAGTATCGGTACCACCTTAGAAAATCTCACTTTTTGAAGGCAAGGCTAACAATGAAATCGCCCAAACATCTCTAGTGGAATATATTACAGATGAAGACTGGACAGCCCTTGTTAAACACTGGTCTGATCCAAAGTATCAGGTAGGCTATATGTATTTGATCAGACCACATATTGAACTTGTATTTATGTATGTGTCTTACAAGTGTATCTTCTTCTAGGCTAACTGTTTGAAGAACAAAACATACCGTTCTAAAGTGAAATTCCAACAGACAGTAGGATCTCGTAGCTATATTGCACACTGCGAGGCTCTTGTAAATAGCTGCTACTTCCTTCTTTTTTGTGCCATATTATCGTATCTATATTGACTTGTTCCAAATACAGAGGAAAGCCCGTGTGGACCAAAAGGAACCTGAACCAAATGCAGTGCAAATCTTCAAGGATTGCCACACCAGCAAGATGAAGGGCATGAGCATACCAGTTCAAGCCGTTGTTGTAAGTCCTTACTCCTCCTGCCTTGAACTGATTGGTATTGTGATATGTTCATTTAACTACTTGGTTTGCAGCCAATGTCAGTTACTCTGTTCACTTTTATACACAGTTGTCTTAACGTATCATTTCACCTTACATGGTTTAAAAGAGATGAAGGATATTCTTTTGGTCTTGATCTGTAATCTAGTTGTTATGTTCACGTGCGCACACAATGATAAAATAGCATGTTTGTTTTATATCTGTTTGCCCATTATATGAATGATGTCATACTATGTTCATCCTACTTTAAACCATGTCTCTTTATCCTTAGATGTCAATGAATGTGAGGAAATAGACAATACAGTAGGCATGCTACATGGACATATGTTCCGAAAGTGATTTTATTATGTAGTTGGCACTACAATACATGCTAATGTATTACAGTAGTTCACCAAAATAAGTTATGTATAAACCTTTAACCTACTTTGTTTGTTTTTGTCTCATTAGTAACTTATCTGGTACACTAATCTACAAGTTCAAACTTTCAGGAAGCTATGGAACAAATGATTGAATAGCCACAACCACCTGAAGGTGACGAGGCTACTACAGGCACAATGTCACCTCTTGCTGCAGTGCGTAAGTATCTCTCCACTAACGGTGCAAAAAGCACCTTCCTGCATAATTCTGGGTTGGTTATCAAGGTAACCTCGTCCAAATCGCCTACTGAACAAAATCTTCCTGCTAGACAGAGTGATATATATGTGCTCCAGACACAAGTCCAATCCCTAATGGACGTTGTTTCGGAAACAAGAATAGTGGTTGAGAAATGTCATCAAGATATGAATGGTTTTGAAACCAGACTATCAGACATTCGCTTCGTTGTTCAAGAGCAATGGCAGAAAAAAGGTGGAGATCGTGCTGCTCCATCAGATTCTACAGCCTAAAACATTAGCACTCAGGTCAAATGATCTGTGCTTCTATACATCTGATGGTGCTTTTATCTGGAAGGACTGTAAACTTTATGCCAACAGGCCTTTTGTTGTATGGTTGGAATTTATTTTGTTGTGATACAACATTTATGATGCTGCCACAGGCTGCAGTAATTACGACGCTATTTTTGTATAGTGTAGGTTTATCTTAGTAATGTATTCGGCCGAAAGCTTCGTAGGAGCCCAACATGCCAACATTCGTCGGGCCCATTCCAATTGGGCTAAAAACGATTACGGGCCGAAATTGGCATGTAGCCCACTAAAAATATCTGGGCTTAAATCAACATAAGCTTTCATATTTTTCTAGTAGGCCTGTGCCCATAGTGGGCCTTTAACGGGCCTAAACATAATTTGGGCCCTTAGTAAAAATAGGCCGTTTACAGGTGTAAATATCTCGAGCCCATAAAAAACATGGGCCTTTAATAGACCGAAAGTGAGATTGGGCCCTGATTGTGCCAAATAACCCACTGGACTTAGCAGGCCGAAATGGTGGCCCATTTACGATGCGGATATTTGATAGGCCGAAATTCGGACGGGCCGTAAATGCGCCGACCTAATACATGGGCCTTTAACAGGTCAGAACTTCGGTCTGCTAGATTATCGTCATTTTTGTATGGGCCGTTAATGTGCCCGATATGACGTTCGGCCACATATGGCCCATGGTTTACGTCTGGCGTTAACAGGCCGAAAGTGGCCCAAATCTATAGTGGGCCTCTAACAGGCTGAATGACAGACATGGCCGAATATGACCCAAATCCTTCACGATCGTTTATGGGCCGAAAGTTTTGATGGCCTGTAAATGGGACCAAATGAAGCCGGACCTTTAACAGACCGGAAATACACCGGGCCGTAATTCTGCCCAATTACTTAGCGGACTGTTAACGGGCCAGAAGTGACCATGGGCCGCATTGATGACAAGTTTAGACCAGGCTGTTGACGGGCCGATTTGACAGAGAATGTTGGGCCTTTAGCTGGACCGACCCATTATGGTCTGCAGAATCTCGTGGGCCTTTAGCTGGGCCGGCCCATTGTGGTCCGCAAAATCTTGTGGGCCTTTAGCTGGGCCGGCCCATTATGGTCCGCAAAATCGTGTGAGCCTTTAGCTGGGTCCGCCCATTATGGTCCTCGAAATTTTGTGGGCCTTTAGCTGGGCCGGCCCAGTATGGTCCGCTAAATCTTATGGGCCTTCGGTTGGGCCGGCCCATTTAAACTTTGTGGGCCACTTTTGGGCCGGTCCACGTGTCAACATATCATAGGCCCATCTTGACCGTTGGATGAGTGACACCTGTGCTAACGCGGAGCTGACACGTGGATCCGTCAGCCAATGAGAATTTTACACGTGGAAAATCGGCATTGGTCGTGGCTGTTAACGGGTTATCGGATCTAAAATCCGACCCGATAGCTTAACGACGTTCCGTTATGGTGGATGCCACGTGTCGGTCACCCTTGACGAAAGCAGTTCTGTGACACGCGATTTATCGTCATGGAAGTGGACACTTCCGTGATGATAATTTTGGTAATGTCATGGAACACTTCTACGACAGCACAGGTATGACTATCTTGATTCTGTCATAAAATCGTCATGGATGTACATGCATGACAGAAAACGTGACCTACTGTCACAAACACGTATCATCACAGAAGTGTATTTTTTTGTAGTGCCGGTATCCGGGAGCTGCATGATCTCATGGTTGAAGGAATATGCATTTGACATTAAGAAAGCGGTAGCAATAAACTGAACGATCATATGCTATGCTAACGGATGGGTCTTGTCCATCACATCATTCTCCTAATGATGTGATCCCGTTATAAAATGATCACACATGTATCTGGTTAGGAAACCTTAACCATCTTTTGATCAATGAGCTAGTCTAGTAGAGGCTCACTAGAGACACTGTATTTGTTTATGTATCCACACATGTATTTAAGTTTCTAGTCAATACAATTATAGCACGAATAATAAACCTTTATCATGATTAAGGAGATATAATTATAACCATTTTATTATTGCCTCTAGGGCATAATTCCAACAAAATTTACTTAGAACGGCAGGAAATACCACATATAGGTAGGTATGGTGGACTCATATGGCAAAATTGGGTTTAAGGATTTTGGATGCACAAGTAGTATTTCTACTTAGTACAAATGGAGGCTACCAAATAGATTGAGAAGCAACCAACCAATAAAAAAATTCACATAAACGAGCATTAAGCATAACTAACACCGAATAATGCACCACAAGTAGGATGTAATTTCATTGCATAACTATTGACTTTTGTTCTTGCATAGGGAATCACAAACCTTAACACCAATATTCTTACTAAAGCATAAGTACTCACATATTACTATCTTCATATCTCAAAAATATTACAAAGAATCAAGTTTATTTTGTCCCATGATCTTCATGAAAGTTTTTATTATATCCCTCTTGAATATTTATCACTTTGGGACTAAGTTCATATGATGCAATTAAGCTCAAACTAATTTAAGTGAAAGACTTGAGCATGAAAATTTTCATCTCTCAAAATAATATAAGTGAAGCATGAGAGAATTTCTCCAAAAATATAAAAGCACACCATGCTCAAAAAGATATAAGTGAAGCACTAGAGCAATTCCACAGCTCAAAAAATTTAAGTGAAGCACATAGAGCAATTCTAACAAATCATAGCATAATTTTGGCTCTCTCATATAGGTATTTCTAGCAAGGATAGTTGTGACAAACTAAAAGGCAAAATAAGCAAAGATTCATGTAATACAAGACACTGCAAGCAAAACTCATGATATGTGACCGTTGGCCGTTAGAAGAAAGAGGGTCGTTAGAAGGAAGAGGGGGCGCCTTCCGGGGCTTCCCCAAGCTTAGTTGATTGGTTCTCCTTGAATATTAACTTGGGGTGCCATTGGCATTCCCAAGCTTAGGCTCTTTTCACTCCTTATTCCCTCATCCATCGTGCTCTCACCCATAAGTTGAAAACTTCAATCACACAAAGTTTAACAAAACCTTTTTGAGATCCATTAGTATAATAAAATAAATCACCACTCTAAGTACCGTCGCAAACCCATTCATATTTTATTATTGTGTTATACCTACTGTATTCTAACTTTACGATGGCTTATACCCCTCGATACAATCCATAGAATCATCAAAATAAGCACACAATGCAATGAAAACAGAATCTATCAAAAACAGAACAGTCTGTAGTAATCTGGACTTTTCCCATACTTTTGTAACTCCAAAAATTCTGAAAAACTAGGAGAACGTAGGAAATTTTTATATCAATCTTGTGTAAAAAATTCAGATTTTTTCGTCGCTTGTGTGAATTTAAACAATTTTGTTACTGGATGCAAAAGATTTTGACTAATTAAAGCATAAAAAACACAATCATCACACAGGCATAATTGTGCAAACACTCAAGAACATAAAGAAAAAAAGGAAAAAATAAATTGTATTCATTGGGTTGCCTCCCAACCAGCGCTATCGTTTTATGCCCCTAGATAGGCATAATGCATAGATTCAAGTATTGTCCTCTTTATCCTCCATAGATGTGGTTTTGTCGGGAGGTTTCTCAAATATAACTTGGAACACATTGTCCATTGGTTTTTTAGCATTATCAAGTTGTCCATCCTTATATCCCCTTTGATTCTCGGCTAAAATCCAAGAATATTGTTGATTAACATCATTAAAAAACTTGTTGGATAACATCCAAAAGGGGGATTTCCTTTTTAAGGCTCTCATAAAAATTTGGTTATTTCCAAGCAAATGTCTCAACATATAATCACTATTGTAAAGGATCTCATCTATTGCCAGTTTTTCATGGTTCATGTCATGAAAATCAAAAATTTCCATAGCTTCCCGTACTATGTGATCGAATTCATTCATAAGGACATGGGTGGCTAACTTTTTAGCTTTCGGATCCTTTATAATGGGTAGCTCATAGAACAATATTTGCAAGGTAGGATGAGTATGAATAAATCTATTTTCAAGTTTTAGGACTAGTGGTGAAATAGCTTCCGCATAAGTTTTAGTTCTTATGAGTATAGGAACATCATCATAAGTCAAATTTCCAACACAATTGAAAAATTCTTGGATAGTTACTCTTCCTATGATGTTCCCTTGTCCCAAAACAAAAGTTTTAGCATCCAAATTGCCAGATTGTCCAATTTTAGGAGTTCAGACATCATCTATTTCTGCCATACCAAAGTCACTCATGATGATGAGTTCAAGCAATCAAAAGACCAAACAAGAAAAAGGCGAATAAAAAGGAAGGCGAATAAAAAGGCAAATTTTTGTGAAGTGGGGGAGATGAAAATGAGAGGCAAATGGCAAATAATGGAAATTGCAAGGAGATGAGATTTGTGATAAGGAACCTGATAGATCTTGATGATGTGTTCCCAGCAATGGCGCTAGAAATTCCTTTGACGTGGCTTGAGACTATGTCGGTATTTCCCCAAAGAGGAAGCGATGATGCATCACAACTACGGTTAGTATTTCCCTCAGTTGTGAAACCAATGTATCAATCCAGTAGGAGAACCAACCAACACTATGTAAATGGTACCTGCACACAAAGAACAAATACTTGCAACCTGATGCGTAAGAGGGGTTGTCAATCCCTCCTCTCTAAAAAGATAGATTAATTTGTATGAGATTGGGTAAATAATCTGAGTAAAACACGAAATAAAATTAGTAAAGAAAAAGTGCAGCAAGGTATTTTTGAGTTTTTTGGAATAATATATCTTAAAACAAATAAGATAAAAGATAGATCTGAAAGCAATATGAAAAATGATTGACCCGGGGGCCGTAGATTTCACTAGTGGCTTCTCTCGAGAAAATAGCATAAGGTGGGTAAACAAATTACTGTTGGGCAATTGATTGGAGAACAAATAATTATGACAATATCCAAGGCAATGATCATTAATATCGGCATCACGTCCAAGATTAGTAGACCGACTCCTTCCTGCATCTACTACTATTACTCCACACATCAACTGCTATCCAGCATGCATCTAGTGCAGTTAGTTCATGGAGAAACGGGGTGGTGCAATAAGAACGATGACATGATGTAGACAAGATCTATTCATGTATGAATAGACCCCATCTTTTTATCCTTGATAGCAATGATACATGAGTGCCTCGCTAGCCCTGTTGTCACTGGTGAGGACACCACAATATCGAACCCATCACAAAGCACCTCCCCGCATTGCCACAAAAAACAATCTAGTTGGACTAACTAAACCAAAGATTCGGAGAAGAAATACGAGGCTGTAAATAATCATGCATATAAGAGATCAAATCAGAATTAAATAATATTCATGGATATAGGTCTGATCATAAACTCGAACTTCATCGGATCCCAGCAAACACACCGTAAAAAATCATTAAATCAAATAGATCTCCAAGAGACCATTGTATTGAGATTCAAAAAGAGAGAAGAAGCCATCTATGTACAGCCTACAGACCCGTAGGTCTATGGTGAACTACTCACGCATCATCAGAGTAGCGCCAATGAGGATGATGAACCTCTCCTCGATCTTATTCCCCTCCGGCAAAGTGCCGGAATAGGGTTCTAGATTGGATATCGTGGTTCTGGAACTTGCGGCAGCTGGAAATGTGTTTCATCGACTCCCTTAGCGTTTATGGAATATTTGAGTATTTATAGAGCTGAGAGGCGGTGGAGGAGACCCCTGTGGGCCCCACAACCCATCAAGGTGTGCCAGGGGCCTCTGGAGCGCCCAAGTGTCTTGTCATCCCCAAGGGCCTCCCCTCTGGTACTTCCTTAGCTCCCAAGTTGTCTTCTGGTAGTTTCGTTGCGTTTGGAGTCCGTTTTATAGGGATATTCTGTGAAGTACAAAATAAGCAAAAAATAGCAACTGGCACTTGGCACTATGTCAATAGGTTAGTCCCAAAAAATTATATAAAGTTGCTATAAAATGATTGTAAAACATCCAAGAATGATAACATAACAACATGGAACAATAAAAATTTATAGATACGTTGGAGACGTATCATCCCCTACCCCTGTTCACCAGGGGCGTGGTGGACGCCGTGCGGCCACCCATGGCTGCAGATGGCCATGTGTCGGCCATCCGCCGCACTTTGTAGTCCCTCAAGTCGCCATCGGCCTCCCCTACAAATCCTAGCCACGCCACCGACCACCATTCGCCGTCCGTTGGTGACCACGAGGATCGTCTTCGTTGTCTGTGTCACTGATTGAAGCCGGGAAGCCACATCGACGCCGACTGCCATGATCCCCATCACCGGCTGCCGCAACTGCCCCGACGTTGATTCGGCTAACTCTGAGCACCCCCATCTCCACTGAGCCGCCCGTTGGCCCCACTGTAAGCTCGCGCACCTCCTCCTCCTTCATTTTTTCCTCACGCGTCCTATGGCTCCGATCCCGAGCAACAACCACAATTACCGCCGTGGGACCTTGCCGTTGCCATGTTGCCAAGCCCCTCTAATCTCGGTGCGCTTGTTTCCAAGATCCTGGAGCCCTATAGAGATCATCTAGCCCATCTTCCAGCTCAACGGTTAGATGTATTGTCTAACCCAACGAGTTCCGCCGTGGACGCATCGGAGCTCCGCTCCCTCCCACTCGTCTGTGCCCTGACCGCACCCCTACGCTGCCCGCGTATGCTCGCCTGCTTGCTACCACCCATGCTCGGGCACGTGTATTGGATCCTTTGTTGGATTATTTTCTGACAATGTCCTTTATATGCTAAACCTTTGGGAGTTCTTCCCCTGTTACAAATACTTTTAGCAATGTTGTATCCTCTACTTCATGCGGCTTCTAATCTACTTCGGGATGGTACCCGTTCCTTGTAAAAGGGTGTTGTATAGATTTGTAAAATGCCCCTATTGGTTGAATCTATGCTTTTTCGATCTCTGTGAACCCGAATGATTTCATGGGTCATACTCTTCTGGTGTTTCGTCATATAAATTGACAAACACTATAACTTCTTCAGAAACAAGAAGTGAATGAAAAGTTGTGTATTGTAGAAGTGGGAGTCAACCTTGAACTTTGTGTACATGCCCATGGACATGATGTAGAACTTATCATGGAAGCTTCTCATAAAAATAATTACCCCCTTGGCCTAAATTGATCTTTTATCTATGGGTTGATCCTTTGCGACCATGGTTCCAACCATGATTGTTTTTCTTTGATCCCATTTCTTGGAAAGTTAAAGTACGTATCTTCTACACATGAATATGCATGTCCAATCTCTATCCTAATCGACCTTCGAGTATTGCCCCCTGTTATCTCGAGGAAACCATGCCATTGCACTATCTCATATGAATTCTTGTTGATATAATACTCTCATCGTTTTAGTCACACTGCAGGTCTACATTGTCCGTCACTCGAGAACTTTGACAAGTGAATCGAATCCACACTATGATTCAGTACTCCTAGTACTTTGTTGCTAGGAAGTTTAATACTCAATGACGTCATTCCTAGCCTGATTGGCTATATCATTATCATGCTAATTTTAACTGTGCTACCTAGTCTTTCTACCCGGTGCACATCTCTGACAATGAGCTAAGCTTGTGTCAAACTTTCATCATCATATCGTTTTGCTTACACAACATGACATAATCCAAGCTTGTGTCTTATATGTGGTTCCAACAACAGATTCATTATTCCTTTTGCTTGATGCCGTCGTTGATCGATTACATCTTCATTGAACCTCTCAACAAAATTTGTTGTGATCATCGTCAATATTTTGACTTCTTCCAAGATATGAATCAAATTCATGATGAGAAATATTATCCTTACCCCTCGATGATTAGCGTTACCATCAACAACATTTTGCCTTCCCTCCAACACAAACCTGTTCATGTTTTGTGTTGTACCTTGAGTTCCTTGCTATCTAGCTTATGTTATGTTATACCTTGGAGTATTACCATCTTTTATGTTAAGAATCCCATAGGAATTTCACCACACCTCTTAAGAATTCTTGATACAAGTGATACTTATCACCATCACCATTCATTTCTTGGTCCCTGTATTGTTTCTAACCGGAGTGCCAACAAATGAACTATGATGTGTGAATTCAAAACTTCTAGCAACCCTATTGCTTTGAGGTGAATGGTCGATAGCTTCATTCTAAGTCTGTTGTTTATTGAATCACAATTTTAACATTGATCATGCTACTTAGTCCATATTTCCATGTGCACTTTCGATCAATGTTTAATTGTGGATGTTCTCCTCAAACATACTTCATTATATACTTTGGTGTGTCCATTGCTATCACCTTCTTCACTTAATTGTGGCAATCAATGTTTTGGAAATCTCGATGAATTGTACCCATCGGCCACATCCTCATCTTTTCCATGCTAAGACTGTATGACTTGTTCTAGAAGTTCCTGATATATCCTTTTGGCTCCCAAAGTCCGACCTTTACCTGATGACCTTGTCGATGCCACCTTGAAGCATGACTGTGGTATTCCGATCATCAAAAAGAACATTGGAAGCACAATGCTAAATGTTTCTTGATCAATTAACCAAACCCCATTGCATGAGTAAACATCGCAGAATTCCTTGCCCCATTATCCAAATGGATACGTACTTGTTTACTTTTCATGGATATCAGGCTCTGCTTGTCCTTGGGAAAGATATACTCCTAATACTTGTGTATAAACACATTTTCCTTTACATTGGTTTGTTTAACCTTTCTCATAAGTTTTTGTGACCAAGGCAGTAATATTTCCCTGCTTATGTAAACACCTAGATGTACAACTTGGTCAGTATAACCCTGTTACTATTGTCGATGACATTCCAATAACCACCAATGGACGAGAACTTTGCCTATTGGTCCGCCTCATTTCAATGAGCAGGAAAGTGGTTCTCTTCCTCCCCCACCCTTGGTACCGACATTCTTGCTAACAGAGCTGAAAAGCTATCCTCTAACATAGCTTGCTATCGTCACCATGCAAGATGTCACCACCCTTCCTACTTTTAACCCACACTCACCATAGTTCCATAGGATTGAAACCCGACTCTCCTGTATATCGCTATTTTCAAAGTCATTCCTTGTGCTTGGCTTCGTATGTAATTCACAAGCCACCTTCCTTTAGATAATCTATTCTGGTATCAGGCGCAATGCCTATTCCCATTGCTCTGAACCCCTTTCACACTCTGTTTCAGGTATCAAACGATTGCCTATCCGCTCGAAACTCCTTATTATACCTTCTTACTTTGCTCTCGATGGTTTCTTATGTTTCAATTTGAGAGATACCTTCTCCCACATTCCCTGAGTTATCTACCAGATAATCAACCTTGTAAGGGTTCATTCTTTCGAAATTACCCCTTATCCGTTTTGTAAGTACAATGAAGATCCTGAAGATAGAGAGATAAATTCGTCATGACGCATGATGCAGAAGAAATGTAGACATCAATGCAAGAGACCAACTAATTCGGGAAGAGCAACCAAGAACGAGAATACTCGTTAGAATTTCGTTACCAAACCTTTTCCCTTTACCCTACCTCTTAAATCTCGAGACGAGATTTCTTGTAGTGGAGGAGATTTGTAACACCCCATGAATCTTGCTACAGTAATATCACCCTAATGGTGGCCATGTCATCATGATTACTATGCAAGTTACCACTTGTCTAAAAATCAAAATCAAATTTAAAATAAAATTCAAATTATTGTTTCTTCAAACAGTAATACAAAATGGTTCATAATATTACGAATAATTCCTAAGTAATTATGTTGAGGAAGATTGGACCCAAAGCTAAGCACCTTTTGCTCGGTACCCCTACTTTGTCACCAGGTGAGGACAACGCAAGATTGAACCCAAAGCTAAGCACCTCTCCCATTGCAAGAAAAACCAATCTAGTTGGCCAAACCAAACCAACAATTCGAAGAGAAATACAAAGATACAAAATCATGCATATAAGAATTCAGAGGAGATTCAAATAATATTCATAGATAAGATGATCATAAATCCACAATTCATCAGATCTTGACAAACACACCGCAAAAAAGTATTACATTGGATGTATCTCCAAGAAATCAAGGAGAACATGGTATTGAGAATCAAAGAGAGAGAAGAAGCCATCTAGCTACTAGCTATGGACCCATAGGTCTGTGGTGGACTACTCACGCTTCATCGGAAGGGCAATGGAGTTTATGTAGATGCCCTCCGTGATCGAATCCCCCTCCGGCAGGATGCCAAAAAAGGTCCCTAGATGGGATCTCATGGGAACAGAACATTGCGGCGGTGTAAAAGTGTTTTCGTTGATGCTTCTGGTGGTTTAGGAATATATATGAATATATATAGGAGGAAGATCTAGGTTAGGGGGTCACCGAGGGGCCCATAAGGTAGGGGGCATGCCCTCCACCCTTGTTGTCGCCTCGTGGCTATTCTGACTTGCACTCCAAGTCTCTTGGATGTCTTTTGGTCCAAGAAAATTCATCCTGAATTTTAATTCTGTTTGGACTCCGTTTAGTTTTCCTTTTCCGCGAAGCTCAAAAACAAGGAAAAAACATAAACTGGCACTGGGCTATAGGTTAATAGGTTAGTCCCAAAATAATATAAAATAGCATATTAATGCATATAAAACATCCAAAACAGATAATATAATAGCATGGAACAATCAAAAATTATAGATACGCTGGGGACATATCAAGCATCCCCAAGCTTAATTCCTGCTCGTCCTCGAGTAGGTAAATGATAAAAACAGAATTTTTGATGGGTGATGCTACCTAACATATTTATCCATGTAATTTTCTTTATTGTGGCATGAATGTTCAGATCCATAAGATTCAAAACAAAAGTTTAATATTGACATAAAAACGATAATACTTCAAGCATAATAATAAAGCAATCATGTCTTTTGAAAATAACATGTCCAAAGAAAGCTATCCCTACAAAATCATATAGTATGGCTATGCTCCATCTTCATCACACAAAATATTCAAATCATGCACAACCCCGATGACAAGCCAAGCAATTGTTTCATACTTTTGGTGTTCTCAAACTTTTTCAACTTTCACGCAATACATGAGCGTGAGCCATGGAGATAGCACTATAGGCGGAATATAATATGGTGGTTGTGGAGAAGACAAAAAGGAGATAGTCTCACATCAACTAGGCGTATCAACGGGCTATGGAGATGCCCATCAGTAGATATCGATGTGAGTGAGTAGGGATTGCCATGCAACGGATGCACTAGAGCTATAAGTTTATGAAAGCTCAAAAAGCAACTAAGTGGGTGTGCATTCAACTTGCTGGCTCATGAAGACCTAGGGCATTTGAGGAAGCCCATCGTTGGAATACACAAGCCAAGTTCTATAATGAAAAATTCCCACTAGTATATGAAAGTGACAAAATAGGAGACTCTCTATCGTGAAGATCATGGTGCTACTTTGAAGCACAAGTGTGGAAAAAGGATAGTAACATTGCCCATTCTCTCTCTTTCTCTCATTTTCTTGTTAATGGCTTATTTGGCCTCTTTTTTATTTAGTCTTCATTAGCCTCTTTTTTCTGTTTCCTCACATGGGACAATGTTCTAATAATGATTATCATCACACTTTTATTTACTTACAACTCAAGAATTACAACTCGATACATAGAACAAAATATGACTCTATATGAATGGCTCCGGTGGTGTATCAGGATGTTCAATGACTCAAGAGTGACATGTATGAAAATTATGAACGGTGGATTTGCCACAAATACTATGTCAACTACATGATCATGCAAAGCAATATGACAATGATGAAGCATGTCATAATAAACAGAACGGTGGAAAGTTGCATGGCAATATATCTCGGAATGGCTATGGAAATGCCATAATAGGTAGGTATAGTGGCTATTTTGAGGAAGGTATATGTGGGTGTATGGTACCGGCGAAAATTGTGTGATACTAGAGAGGCTAGCAATGGTGGAAGTGTGAGAGTGTGTATGATCCATGGACTAAATATTAGTCATAAAGTACTCACATACTTATTCAAAAATCTATTACTCATCGAAACAAAGTACTACACGCATGCTCCTAGGGGGATAGATTGGTAGGAAAAGACTATCGCTCGTCCCGGCCGCCACTCATAAGGAAGACAATCAAGAAATAAATCATGCTCCAACTTCGTTACATAACGGTTTACAATACATGCATGCTACGGGAATCACCAACCTCAACACAAGTATTTCTACAATACACAATTACTCCACTAGAATGACTCTAAATCACCATCCTCATATCTCAAAACAATCATAAAGAATCAAACTTCTCATAGTACTCAATGCACTTTATATGAAAGCTTTTATTATATCCCTCTTGTGCCCATCATATTAGGACTAAATTCATAACCTAAGAAAATTACTGTGCTGTTTAGAGAGACTCTCAAAATAATATAAGTAAAGCATGAGAGTTCAACAATTTCTATAAAATAAAACCACCGCCGTGCTCTAAAAAGATATAAGTGAAGCACTACAGCAAAACTGACTAGCTCAGAAGATATAAGTGAAGCACATAGAGTATTCTAATAAATCATGATTCACACGTGTCTCTCTCAAAAGGTGTGTACATCCAGGATGATTGTGATAAACTAAAAAGCAAACACTCAAATCATCCAAGACGCTCCAAGCAAAACACATATCATGTGGTGAATAAAAATATAGCCTCAAGTAAAGTTACTGATAGACGAAGACGAAAGAGGGGATGCCTTCCGGGGCATCCCCAAGCTTAGGCTATTGCCACTCCTTATTCCATAGTCCATCAAATCCTTACCCAAAACTTGAAACTTCACAACACAAAACTCAACAGAAAATCTTGTGAGATCCGTTAGTATAAGAAAATAAATCACCACTTCATGGTACTGTTGTGAACTCATTCTTTATTTATATTGGTTTAATATCTACTGTATTCCAACTTCCCTATGGTTCATACCCACCGATACTACCCATAGATTCATCAAAATAAGCAAACAACACAAAGAAAATAGAATCTGTCAAAATCAGAACAATCTATAACAATCAGAGAACTTCGAATACTTCTGTAACTCCAAAAATTATGAAAAAATAGGACAACTTGGGAATTTGTATATTTGTAAAAAAATTAGATCAAAAACATGCTTTTGTGAATTATAAAAATTATTTTGCTGGGCGCAAAAGTTTCTGTTTTTTAGCAAGATCAAATCAACTATCACCACAAGCCATCCCAAAGGTCTTACTTGGCACAAACACTAATTAAAACACAAAAACACATCTACCCAGAGGCTAGATGAATTATTTATTGTAAAACATAACCAAAAGAAAAAGCAAGAACAAAAATAAAATTGGGTTGCCTCACAACTAGCGCTATTGTTTAACGCCCTTAGCTAGGCATAAAACATAGATCTAGGTATTGTCATCTTTGGATTGCAATCAATAAGTAGCTCTCATAATAGATTCATATGGCAACTTAATTTTCTTTCTAGGAAAGTGTTCCATGTCCTTCCTTAACGGAAATTGAAATCTAATGTTTCCTTCTTTTATGTCAATAATTGCACCAATCGTTCTAAGGAAAGGTCTACCAAGAATAATAGGACATGTAGGATTGCAATCTATATGAAGAACAATGAAATCTATGGGCACATAATTCCTATTTACAACAATAAGAACATCATTAATCCTTCCCATAGATTTCTTAATAGTGGAGTCTACAAGATGAAAATTTAAAGAACAATCATCAAACTCACGGAAACCTAGCACATCACATAAAGTTTTTGGAATCGTGGAAACGCTAGCACCCAAATCACACAAAGCATGGCACTCATAATCTTTAATCTTAATCTTAATAGTAGGTTCCCACTCATCATAAAGTTTTCTCATGATAGAAACTTCCAATTCAAGCTTTTCTTCAAAAGATTTCACCATAGCATCAACAATATGTTTATTAAAAGCTTTATTTTGAATATAAGCATGAATTGCAACAAGGAAATACAATCTATCAAAGAACAACTATCATAATTAAATTCCTTGAAATTCAAAAGAGTGGGTTCATTGCTACTTAAAGTATTAACCTATCCAATCCCACTTTTATCATTTTCTGCATCTAGATCTATAAATTCTGAATCATTGGGACGCCTTCTAACTAAAGTTGACTCATCTACAGTCCCATATTTATCAAGATTTATATTGTAAAACAAAGATTCAATAGGAGTCACATCAATCACTATAAGATCTTCATCATTATGTTCACAAAAACTAGAACAACACGCTTTTACAAACCAATCTCATTTCGCACACATCTTAGTGGTTCTTTCTTTACACTCATCAATGGAAATTCTCATAGCTTTTAGAGACTCATTAATATCATGCTTGGGTGGAATAGATATTATTTTCAAAGCGTCCATCTCAAGACAAATTATATCCATGTTCCTAGCCAAATCATCAATCTTAAGCAATTTTTCTTCAACCAAAGCATTGAACCTTTCTTGTGAAATCATATATTCTTTTCTCAAAATCAGAGGACATCTTATTATAATTTCCATAAGAATTGTTGTAGCAATTACCATAATTATTAGAGGAATTACTAGGAAATGGCCTAGGATTAAAATTGCCCCTGTACGCGTTATTACCAAAATTGTTCCTACCAATAAAATCCACATTCATAGATGCATTATTATTCTAAATCAAAGTAGAGAAAGGCATATCATTAGGATCAATATGAGCACTCTTGCTAGCAAATAATTTCATAAGTTCATCCATCTTTCCACTCAAAACATTAATTTCTTCATTCGCATGCACTTTTTTACTAGTTGAAGATCTTTTAATGTGCCATTGAGAATAATTAACCATAATATTATCTAGGAGTTTTGTAGCTTATCCTAAAGTAATTTCCATAAAAGTACCTCCCGCGGCCAAATCTAAAATATTTCTAGAAGCAAAATTCAATCTAACATAAATTTTTTGTATGATCATCCATAAATTTAAACAATGAGTACGACAATTTCGTATCATCAATTTAATCCTCTCCCAAGATTGTGCAACATGTTCAGGATCAAGTTTCTTAAAATTCATAATCTCGTTCCTAAGGAAGATGATCTTAGCGGGAGGAAAATACTTGGAAACAAAATCATCTTTACACTTATTCCATGAATCAATACTATTTTTAGGCAAAGATGAAAACCAAGTTTTAGCATGATCTCATAGTGAGAACGGAAATAGCTTCAATTTAACAATATCATTATCCACATATTTCTTCTTTTGCATATCAGAAAAATCAATGAAATTGTTTAGATGGGATGCGGTATCTTCACTAGGAAGGCCAGAAAATTGATATTTCATAACAAGATTCAGCAAAGCAGCATTAATTTCACAAGATTCCGCACTAGTGGCGGGAGCAATCAGAATACTAATAAAATCATTATTATTAGTATTGGAAAAGTCACACAATTTGGTATTCTCTTGAGTAATCGTGACAAAGCAAGCAATCTAACACATGAGCAAACAAAAAAGCAAATGAAAAGACGAACGGAAGAAGGGCGAAGAAAAGGGAGAATCTTTTCAAAGATTGTTTTAGAAGTGGGGGAGAGGAAAACAAGAGGCAAATGGCGAATAATGTATTGCAAGAGATGAGAGTTTTGTGATGGGTACTTGGTATGTCTTGACTTGGCGTAGATCTCCCCGGCAACGGCGCCAGAAATTCTTCCTGCTACTTCTTGACCTTTGTTGGTTTTTCCCTTGAAGAGGAAAGGGTGATGCAACAAACTAGAGATAAGTATTTCCCTCAGTTTGAGAACCAATGTGTCAATCCAGTAGGAGAAGAACGCACAAATCACCAATACCTACACAAACAATCAGACAACTTGCACCCAACGCGATAAAGGAGTTGTCAATCCCTTCATGGTTACTTGCAAAAGTGAGATCTGATAGAGATAGATCAGCAGAACTAAACAAAAGATAAGATATTTTTGGGTTTTTTTTGTTTATAGATATGAAAGTAAAAGATTGAAAAATAGTATATCGGAAACTAATATGATGGAAAATAGTAGATCGGAAACAAATATGATGGAAAATAGACCCGGGGGCCATAGGTTTTGATAGAGGCAAAGGTGTCCCGTCTTTCGATGAGCTGATGGATATCGCTTTGGTGGCAGTCGACTTTGACGATCCGACTACGAACGTGCGAGGACGTCGCGCCTTAGCAATCGCTAAACCAACTCCGAGAAGTTATTGACCACGCCGGAGCACGATCAACCTGACCACGAGGGTCTGTTTCCTGCGAGCAAACGAAGAACAAGCAAGAAACTGAGATTGCAATCTGGATATTGCGAATATAAGATGAAAGCTTTATTGATCAAGGTGGGGTTCTGTGACGCCTTTGTCTGGTCGCTGAACACAAACGAAGTACGCGAAGTTGCAGCTATGGCGAACTTTTAATCTAAACAAAACCCAAAGTCTAAATGATGCCCTAAGGGCTGTATATATGGAGGAAGAGGGGGGAATTTCGTGGCCCTTGGTGGAGGGGTCCGAAATCAACCCTATCTCTTGTTTCCCCACACATATGGACTCTAAAAATAGCCTATACTTATGTATTTCGAAATTACATGGGCCTGGCCCAATAATAAGGTGACGCGGCACCTAAAATAGCCTCGGGACGAAATTTATGAAGTGGCATCTTGTATATTTCGTCCAAGGCTTCATGCACCCATTATGGTGGCTTCAAAGTCCTGAAATCATCACTTGTAACTTCGTTCTTGTTCCCCTTGCGCATGCCATCATCTCCATGCTTGTTCTTGCTCCAATGTTCATCCTTCTCCAAGCTAGGCCCTTCATTTGTAAGCAAAACAAATGTATCCAATTTAGGCAGCATCATATTCTCATGAACATTAGAATCATTACCAAGAAACGAAAGTACTTGGTAATTTAGTTGGCGTGCACGAGCTCTAGTAATTGGTCCAGTATGTATAGCAGCAGGGGCTGTGGGTGTAACAATTGTATTGATGTCCTCATCATCCTCCCCTTCTTGAAATGAAGTCGTCCTCGACGGAAGTTCATCTTCCTCACCCAAATAAGGCTTCAAATCTGCAATGTTAAAAGTGGGACTAACCCCAAAATCTGCAGGCAGCTCAAGTTTATATGCATTATCATTTATTTTCTCTAACACCTTAAAGGGACCATCAGCACGTGGCATTAACTTTGATTTGCGCAAATCAGGAAATCTATCCTTACGCATATGTAACCAAACAAGATCTCCAGGTGCAAACACAACATGTTTTCTACCCTTATCTCCAGCAAGTTTATATTTAGCATTCATACGCTCAATGTTTTCCTTAGTTAACTCATGCATTTTTAAAATCAATTCAGCACGTTGTTTAGCATCAAAATTAACCTTCTCCGAAGATGGAAGAGGCAACAAATCAATAGGTGCACGAGGTAGGAAACCATACACAACTTCAAAAGGGCACATCTTAGTAGTAGAATGCAATGAACGATTATAAGAAAATTCAATATGAGGCAAGCATTCCTCCCACATTTTCTTATTATTCTTCAAAACAGCCCTAAGCATAGTAGACAACGTTCTATTGACTACTTCAGTTTGTCCATTAGTTTGGGGGTGACAAGTAGTACTAAAAAGCAGTTTAGTCCCCAACTTAGCCCATAAACATCTCCAAAAGTGGCTAAGAAATTTAGTATCACGATCTGAAACAATAGTATTTGGCACACCATGCAAGCGAATAATTTCACGAAAGAACAAATCAGCAACATTAACAACATCATCGCTTTTATGACATGGTATAAAGTGTGCCATTTTCGAGAATCTATCCACGACAACAAATATGCTATCCCTCCCCTTCTTTGTTCGAGGTAAACCTAAAACAAAGTCCATAGATATATCCTCCCAAGGAACACTAGGTACAGGCAAAGGCATATATAAACCATGAGGATTGAGTCGTGACTTAGCTTTTTGACATGTAGTGCAGCGAGCAATAAAACGCTCAACATCCCGTCTCATCTTTGGCCAAAAGAAATGTGTAGCAAGTACGTCCTCCGTCTTCTTCATGCCAAAGTGTCCCATTAATCCTCCTCCATGCGCCTCCTACAAATACATAGCTTGTTAGCACGAAACACAAATCCATCATTAACAACAAACTTGTTCCACATTCTTCCTTCTTTACAATTCTGCATTACATCTTTAAAATCAGCATCATGCACATATTGATCTTTGATGGTCTCCAAACCAAATATTTTGAAGTCAAGTTGTGAAAGCATAGTATAGCGACGAGACAATGCATCAGCAATAACATTTTCTTTTCCCTTCTTGTGTTTAATGACATAAGGGAAAGTCTCAATGAATTCAACCCATCTAGCATGTCTACGATTTAGTTTAGCTTGACTTTTAATATGTTTCAAAGATTCATGATCAGAATGTATAACAAATTCTTTGGGCCATAAATGATGTTGCCATGTTTCTAAAGTCCGAACAAGAGCATATAATTCTTTATCATAAGTAGAATAATTCAGACTAGGCCCACTCAATTTTTCAGAAAAGTATGCAACAGGTTTGCCATCTTGTAATAACACACCTCCTAATCCAATTCCACTAGCATCACATTCAAGCTCAAAAGTCTTATTAAAATCAGGAAGTTGGAGTAAAGGAGCATGTGTCAACTTATCTTTCAATACCGTGAAGGCTTCTTCCTATGCGGTACCCCAAAGAAAAGGCACATCTTTCTTTGTAAGCTCATTGAGAGGTGCAGCAATGGTGCTGAAATCTCTCACAAAATGCCTATAGAATCCAGCGAGGCCAAGAAAACTCCTCACTTGTGTGACCGTTTTGGGCTGCGGCCAACTCTCAATAGCTTCAATCTTGGCTTTATCAACTTCAATTCCCTGTGGAGTAACAACATAGCCAAGAAAAGATACTCGGTCGGTGCAAAAGGTGCACTTCCCAAGGTTACCAAACAAACGTGCATCACGTAGAGCAATAAAAACAGCACGTAAATGTTCCAAATGTTCTTCCAAAGATCTGCTATAAATCAATATGTCATCAAAGTAAACTACCACAAATCGTCTAATGAAAGCACGTAAAACTTCGTTCATTAATCTCATGAAAGTACTAGGTGCATTAGTTAACCCAAAAGGCATGACTAACCACTCATATAATCCAAACTTAGTTTTAAATGCTGTTTTCCATTCATCTCCCAATTTCATACGAATTTGATGGTAGCCACTACGCAAATCAACTTTGGAGAATATTGTAGAGCCACTCAATTCATCAAGCATATCATCTAGCCTAGGAATAGGATGACGATAACGAATAGTAATATTATTAATGCCTCTACAATCAACACACATACGTGATGTAATATCCTTTTTCGGCACTAGAATAATAGGAGCAGCACAAGGACTAAGGGATTCGCGTATATAACCTTTGTCGAGAAGCTCTTGTACTTGACGCATAATCTCCTTCGTCTCCTCTGGATTGGTACGGTATGGTGCACGGTTTGGCAGTGAAGCACCGGGAATTAAGTCAATCTGATGCTCAATCCCTCGAATAGGCGGTAATCCCGGTGGCACGTCTTGTGGAAAAACGTCAACGAACTCCTGCAAAATGTTAGTGACAGCAGGAGGCAAAGAGGAAGGCACGTCCTCGAATGAAAATAATGCCTCTTTGCACATAAAAGCATAGCAAACAGATTTGCTGAAATCTAGCTCATCAATATCAGATTTGGTGGCAAATAAACATGCACTTTTCAATTTAATTTCAGAAGCAACACTAGATGGTTTATTATTAGGCTTCATTTGTTGCTCAAATTCTTTTGCCACAATCTGATTTTCACTCTTATTCTTCTCCTGTTTTGCTTTATTAGCTCTATTAATATCATCTTTCAAAATGGAATCAGGAGTCATAGGAAGCAAAGTAATATTTTTATCCTTATGAACAAGAGTATAGTGATTGTTTCTACCATGGTGTACAGAATTTTTATCAAATTGCCATGGTCTACCAAGTAATAAGGAACATGCTTGCATAGGTACCACATCACAATCAACATAATCAGCATATGTAGAGATACTAAAATGCACACGAACAGTACGTGTTACCTTAACCTTGTCGCTGTTGTTGAACCATTGGATGTAGTAAGGATGTGGATGTGGTCTTGTGGTGAGAGAAAGCTTCTACACCATCTCCATGCTAGCCAAGTTGTTGCAGCTCCCTCCATCCATGATGACGCGCACAGAACGTTCCTTCACAACTCCCTTGGTATGGAACAAATTGTGCCTCTGATTTTGCTTAGCTTGTGTGACCTGCACACTCAAAACACGTTGAGCAACTAAACATTCATATCTGTCAGCATCTTCAGGAGCCATGCATTGCGTCTCATGATCAGAATTATCTCCACCGTGTTCTTCACGTGTAATAAGAGCCAACGTCTCCTCATCATAGTCACTAGCGGACTCATACCCACCATCCTCAGTAGAAATCATCACACGCTGAGATTTGCATTCTCTCGCATAATGACCTCTTCCCTTACAACGACGACAAATAATATCACTTGTGTGCCCAGTTGATGCCATGGAAGAAGAAGAGCTCTGTGTAGGCCCGGCAGGTGCGCTCTTGGTAGATAGTGGAGGTTGTGCCTGCTTTCTTGTATCATGGCTGGAGGTAGCAGCTGATGGAGGTGCTGGTGTAGTGGAAGTAGAGGATGCACGCGGTGTCCATGATGAAAGTCGACCTGCATAAAAGTTAGTTCGCGCCAATGCTTGTCGATCCTGCACTTCACGTTCAGCTTTACAAGCAAGATGGAATAAACGAGTGATATTAGTATACTCCTTATACTCTAGAATGGTCTGAATCTCTCTATTTAATCCACCCAGAAAACGTGCAAGCATAGCTTCATTCTCCTCAACAATACCACATCGAATCATGCCAGTTTGTAATTCCTGATAATATTCTTCTACAGAATTTTTTCCTTGTCTTAAACGCTGCAATTTTTGAAGCAATTCACGTTGATAATATGGTGGAACCCAACGCGTACGCATAGCAGTTTTCAAAGCAGCCCAAGTAGTTGGAATAGGATATAATCTACAATGTTCAGACCACCAGACACATGCAAAACTAGTGAAAGCACAAACAGCAGCAGCAACCCGTCTCTCCTCGGGATATTGTAAACATGTAATACGTTGTTCAGTTTCTAACTCCCAAGTAAGATATATATCAGGAACATATCTACCCTCAAATGGTGGAATATTCAATTTCAGTTTAGTAATATGGACATCATCTCATACCTGAGGTGGTGGTGTAGGCCTACCATTACGAATATATACCTGAGGTCGACCTGCTGGTGGTGGTGCTGGTGGTTGCACGTAGTTCTGATTTTGAGCAACCTCATCCTCATAATCTCCCACATAATCATCCTCCTCCGCATCAGCAGCAGGAGCCACAGAAGTATCAACAGCAGCACCAACAGTTTGGCCAAACGCAAGAGGAACACGGCTCGCTCGGCGGAGGTCTATTTCGCGACGTGGAGGTAGTCGTTGTTGTTGTTGTTGGAGAGGTGCGTTAGGTGCAGCGGGTGGTGGTGGTGGAAGACGCGCGAGCAATTCATTAAACTTGTTATCGAGCTTTGTTTCGAACGTCTTCTCCATGCCATCTATCTTCTCCATGGCCTCTTCAAATCTGTTTAGCACGTCTTGCACCTGTCCACTCATCATTTGCTGAAATTTATCATGCAAATCCTAATTCGTCATGTTCTCCCAGTCAGTCTCGTCGGCTTGTGATCCTGGCATGGTTAGCAGCAATAGAAACACACAAGAATATGATCCTACAGACTACTAACAAGAGGTGGTGGTGGGTGTCACAAATCCGTCAAGCAAATCTCAAATTCTTACCAGTTCTTACCCAGTAGCAGGCGGTGATCGGCAACCGTTGTAGTCAAAAACTCTCAAAGCTTGGATAGAGCGATTACCAGGGAGAGTCAAACGCACGACGTAGATGTATGTGGAGCTGGGAAGGCTTATAATATGGTAGCAAAAAGGGTCAGCAATAATCAATTCAGAGATGCAAAGTTGAATAAACGCTCAACGACGGTATTGTGCTGGTCCTAGGCTAGACTGTGCTAGAGACGCGAGCCTAGAACACCAACAAAATCACGTCGCGGCACGTAAACAAGGGAAAAGCACACTCTGGAATTTTTTTTTTCGCTCTTTTTTTTTTGCGCTCTTCTTTTTTTTGCGCTGCTTTTTTTTGCGAAAAATCACTATAATGGCGAGTGTCTCAAAACTCTTCTTAGCTCAAACTGATAGGATGGGCACGAAATTTTTTCGACCAAAAAAAATTCGACTGCCCGGACCCAAAAACTGGAAACGGGTCAAAAAAAACTTCCTATAATGGCACCTGTCTCAAAACACTCAGAAACACCTAAAAATAGGATAGCCAGAAATTTTTTCGAAAAATGCGTTTTCGAAAAATTTTGGGCCTAAACGGAGCGTGGTTTCCAGACTCTTTTTTTTTCGAAACCTACTCCGGCAAGGAAACACGAATCGGAATCTAGATGGATCTCGAAAACAAACCTAATATGACAAGAACTCGGATTGGTGGTGGATATATGGTGGTAGATGGCAGCGGTGGTGGTATATGACAGCTGTGGTGGTATATGGATACGGATTCGAAGCGGTGGCGAATAAGCGGTGGTGGTAGATGGCAGGGGTAATGATGATGGTGCGGCGGCGGCGTGACAACTTATGACCAGAACTCGAAACTCTAAAAGACTAGACTCTAAGACCAGCAACTAGACACGGCGATGCAACCGCAAATTCAACAAAGCAAAACCCTAAAAAGATTATGCAAAGGCTCAGATTGGTTCGGATATGATGAACTAACCCTAATTTTTTTTGTGGCTTTTTCGTGGACTATAGGTATGAAGAACAGACTCGATCTAAACTACGAAAAACTGTAAAATCTCACCGAGCAACCTGGAAATCTGATACCACTTGATAGAGGCAAAGGTGTCCCGTTTTTCGATGAGATGATGGATATCGCTTTGGTGGCAGTCGACTTTGACGATCCGACTACGAACGTGCGAGGACGTCGCGCCTTAGCAATCGCTAAACCAACTCCGAGAGGTTATTGACCACGCCGGAGCACGATCAACCTGACCACGAGGGTCTGTTTCCTGCGAGCAAACGAAGAACAAGCAAGAAACTGAGATTGCAATCTGGATATTGTGAATATAAGATGAAAGCTTTATTGATCAAGGTGGGGTTCTGTGACGCCTTTGTCTGGTCGTTGAACACAAACAAAGTACGCGAAGTTGCAGCTATGGCGAACTTTTAATCTAAACAAAACCCAAAGTCTAAACGATGCCCTAAGGGTTGTATATATGGAGGAAGAGGGGGGAATTTCGTGGCCCTTGGTGGAGGGGTCCGAAATCAACCCTATCTCTTGTTTCCCCACACATACGGACTATAAAAATAGCCTATACTTATGTATTTCGAAATTACATGGGCCTGGCCCAATAATAAGGTGACGCAGCACTAAAATAGCCTCGGGACGAAATTTATGAAGTGGCATCTTGTATATTTCGTCCAAGGCTTCATGCACCCATTATGGTGGCTTCAAAGTCCTGAAATCATCACTTGTAACTCCGTTCTTGTTCCCCTTGCGCATGCCATCATCTCCATGCTTGTTCTTGCTCCAATGTTCATCCTTCTCCAAGCTAGGCCCTTCATTTGTAAGCAAAACAAATGTATCCAATTTAGGCAGCATCATATTCTCATGAACATTAGAATCATTACCAAGAAACGAAAGTACCTGGTAATTTAGTTGGCATGCACGAGCTCTAGTAATTGGTCCAGTATGTATAGCAGCAGGGGCTGTGGGTGTAACAATTGTATTGATGTCCTCATCAGGTTTCACTAGAGGCTTCTCTCATGAAGGCAAATAATATGGTGGGTAAACAAATTACTGCCGAGCGATTGATAGAAAAGTGCAAACTTATGATGATATCCAAGGCAATGATTATGCAATATAGGCATCACGTCCGTATCAAGTAGACCGACTCTTGTCTGCATCTTCTACTATTACTCCACACATCAACCGACTCTTGCCTGCATCTAGAGTATTAAGTTAATAAAGTACATAGTAACACACTGATGACATGATGTAGAGGAATAAACTCAAGCAATATGATTTAAACCCCATCTTTTTATCCTCTAGGGCAACAATACAATACGTGCCTCGCTACCCCTACTTCGTCACTGGATGAGGACATGGCAAGATTGAACCCAAAGCTGAGCACCTCTCCCATTGCAAGAAAAACCAATCTAGTTGGCCAAACCAAACCGATAATTCAGAGAGAAATACAAAGATACCAAATCATGCATATAAGAATTCAGAGAAGATTCAAATAATATCCATATATAAGCTGATCATAAATCCACAATTCATCGGATCTCGACAAACGCACCGCAAAGAAGTATTACATTGGATAGATCTCCAAGAACATCGGGAAAACATGGTAGTGAGAATCAAAGAGAGAGAAGAATCCATCTAGCTACTGGCTATGGACCAATAGGTCTGTGGTGGACTACTCATGCTTCATCGGAAGGGCAATGGAGTTGATGTAGATGCCCTCCGTGATCGAATCCCCCTCTGAAAGGATGTTGGAAAAGGCCCCTAAATGGGATCTCATGGTAACAGAAGGTTGTGGCGGTGGAAAAGTGTTTTTGTGGATGCTTCTGGTGGTTTGGGAATATATATGAATAAATAGGAGGAAGATCTAGGTCAGCGGGTCACCGAGGGGCCCACAAGGTAGGGGGCACGCCCTACCCCCCTGGGCGCTCCCTCCACCCTTGTTGCCGCCTCGTGGCTCTTCTGCCTTGCAATCCAAGTCCCCTGGGTGTCCTCTATTCCAAGAAAAATCGTCGTGAAGTTTTATTCTGTTTGGACTCCGTTTAGTATTCCTTTTCTGCGAAGCTCAAAAACAACGAAAAAGCAAAAACTTTCACTGGGATCTAGTACAATAGGTTAGTCCCAAAAATAATATAAAATAGCATATTAATTCATATAAAACATCCAAAACAGATAATATAATAGCACGGAACAATAAAAAATTATAGATATGTTGCAGACGTATCATGCCTCTGTCGTGTAGCCCCTCAAGTGTGAACCTATCGAGGGTGCTTCCTCCAAGTTCACCTTGACGGTTACATCGAGTGAGAATCCATTGAGGGTGATTCCTCGGATTCCCCCTTAATGACACAGACACACAATTACCTTTACCTGTTGCCCTTTTCACTAGTGATGTGGGATTGAAGAGACAGGCGGTACCACCCCGGTAGAGGTGGACCTGAGTTCCCGAAGGTCTCTTGTGAGTCGGGTTGACCTGGAGGGCACCCGTGAGATAATTATGAAGCTCGGCCGGGCAGACAGACCGCCTTAGAGAGGGATGGGCCTGACCCTTGCCGTAAGTCCTCAAGACGGGGCGACGGGATCTCTGATCGTCTCTTCATGCTCCCAACACACTGACGGGTTTGGATATGAGATCTGAGTAGGCCTCTAGCCTTTTCGCACTAACCACCACGCGGGAATAAGTATGGGCACTCAGCGTCATACGATTCTCCTAAAGCTCTTTGGATGTCAGCAATTGAGTGGCGCACGCCCAGTTGGATGGTAACCGTCTGCGCTTGTATAAGGAGGTGGGTCTGCTCCAGGCCACGCACACAACACGCAGGAGTGCAAAGGACGATGCACCCAAGCCCATGAATGCTTAGGATGTAGACCAGCGTGCTGACCTCTCTGTTGAGCCTAGGTAGGACTACGGGTGTAGGCCGAACATGACCCGAAAGTGTGTCCGACCAGAGTTAATCGAGCGTGTTGGGTAAGCTGGTGCACACCTGTAGGGAAGTATATCTATTCGAATAGTCGTGTCCCTGATAATGGATGCCTGGAGTTGTATCTTGATCTATTACAACTAGAATATGATGGTTCCGGGATCGCTTTCTCGCAGGGAGTCGAGGAAGGATCTCTTAGCATCACTACAACTTACTTATTATTCATGTTATGCTAATCTGCACTCTTCTAATGCTGCAAGACGATGCAAGATGCTAGTCTTCGATAGTCTAGGCCTTCCCCTCTATTATGGCATTTTTGCAGTCTAGTCCAAAGATATAGCCTGATTCCTTTGATACTGATCCATACTTAGTATAGATCTGATGTAAGTCTTGCGAGTACTTTGGATGAGTACTCACAATTGCTTTGCTACCCCTTTTCCCCTCTACCTGATTGTTGCAATCAAATGACGAAACCTAGGAGCCAGCTGATCCCGCCAACGACTACTACTACCCCAACGGAGCCTACAACTACATGGAGTCCGACGACCAGGAGTAGATAGGAGGCTCCCACGCAGGAGGCCTGCGCCTTTTCGATCTAGATGTCATTGTGTTGCAAAGCATTCTTAAGGCAAACTTGTTTACTTATGTCCATACTTAGATGTTTTTTGCTTCCGCTGACTTATGTATTTGAGCCTTCGAGGCCCTGCACTACAAAAAAAGACACATCCGTGACATTTTGGGCTGAGCGAAAAACAATTGTCATGCTTATGACACTTCTATGACGATAATTGTGGCAAAACCCGGTATCATCATAGATGTGGTGGGCTCCTACTTCTATGACAAAAAATCATGACAAAAAATGGGCTTTTCGTCCTGGGTGGGCCGAATACGCAGCTGCATGACATTCTTTGGGCCATCCATGAAGGAAAAAACCATGGTAGAAGCGAAGGTGAGGAAAATATCGGGGTGTTCCCAGTTACGGTGGGTGGTCGGGGCCGATCGATGCACGGAGGTTTGCGCATTTCTCTTGTACACGCACGCGTGTGGGTGCGAGGCGTTGGGCTCTAACTAAACCCGAGCGGGGCGTTCGCCTACTGGACCCGAGCGATTGCACTGCAGGCTGCGCGTTACTGAACCCGAGCGATCGACCGATGGCTGTTAACTGAACTCGATCGAGCGATTCCTTCGCTACTGCTACTAACTGAAGCCAATCGATGCTGCCTCTGGATGAACAGTGAGTGTTGTTGGGGGGGTGGATGAACAGTTCCCGGTGGGGGGTTGGATGAACAGGACCCCATGGTAGTAGAGGCCGTTGCCGCTAGATGAACAGGACCCCGATTGAGCCGGTTGGGGGTAGATGAACAGGACCCCATGGAGGGCTGGATGAACAGGACCCCGTGGAGGGCTGGTTGAACAGTGGCCGGTGGAGGGCTGGATGAACAGTATCCCGTGAAGGGATGGTTGAATAGGACCCCGTGGGGAGGGGAGGAGCGCGCGTGGAGGCTGGATGAACAGGAGCATGTGGATGAACATTCGCAGGTGGAGGCTGGAGGAGGTCGATGGTGGATGAACAGTAGCCCGTGGAGGCTATAGGAGGTCGACAGTGGAGATGAACAGTATCCCGTGGAGTCCCGCTTTGCGGTACGCCACACCCCTCCCGATGAACAGGCCCTCTGTTTTGACCGTAGCACTCCAACACAAGTTTGTTTCCTCTGTATTGCGGTATGCCACACCCTCCCGATCAACAGGACCCCGTTTCGACCGTAGGAGGTCGAATAGAAGTCCGTTTCCTCCAATTTGCGGTAAGCCATACCCCTCTCGACGAACAGGATCCCGTTTTGACCGTCGCCGGTCGAACACAAGGCCATTTCCTCCATTCTGCGGTACGTCAGGCCTCGTTTCCATCGGCTGTTCCATCCAAGCCGGTTGGCTCCCGATGAATGGCACACGTTCCATTGCCTCCCGATGAACACAACACATTCCGTTGCCTCCCATGAACACGATGATGACACAGTTTCTCGGTTCCGACCCAGCCATGTACACGAGCCCTGGCCGTACGTATGCGCGAGTAGGCGTTCGAGACCCCGCCCGTATGTACGTGTGTGGCCGTATTTACTTTCTTGCACCCTGGCCACTGTATGTATGTGTAGATGCTACGTGCGCGCCTCTACTACATCACGTGCGCGCCTCTACTATGACACGTGCCCTTCCTTCCTTGTAGGGCCACGATTCATTGCTGCAACATGCAGACAGACCGATCGACCAGTATGTACGTACACGTTCGCGACCAGAATGACAATGCTACGTACGATTCAACCAGGTGTGTCCCGACTATCAGGCACTTCCTTGCGTGCAAAGATGTAGCTGGTGGGTCCCAGCAGTCAGTGGGTGAATCATTTTTTTGCCCGTAATATGGACGCACTTCCTTGCATGTGAAGATGTAGCTGGTGGGTCCCAGCAGTCAGGGGGGAAACGTTTTTTCGTGAAATACGGTGACGCGCTCGGTGGGTCCCTGCTATCAGGTGGAGGAATAATTATTTTGCGCGTAATAAGGAGGCACTTCCTTACTGCCGCCGTGGACCCAGCTGTCAGCCTCTCCATGTACAATACTCTTTCAATGGAAGTCGTTCCTTGACCATGTTGACCACACCGCACCGAGAGCACCAGGGCGGTGGACGATGGCGAGGCCTAGGAAGGGGACGACACGGATCCGGGGAAGACGCGGCAGTGGAAGCCCACGCGGAGAGGAGTACGAGGGTTCACTGGTTCAGCTGCGGTGTGAGGCTGCTGTCGCCACAGAATAATAGGGGGTGCGGGTGAGTTGATGGCCTGGCCAGCGGTTGGAGTAGTAGGGGGCGGTGAGGCCTCCGTGGCATCACAGCCTGCCACGGGTGGTAGGAGCACGCGGCACGACCGGTGCCGGTTTGGGTAGCTGGAGCAAGAAGACCAGAGGTTGAAGAAGCACTGCGGCCGTTGGATGGACATCGTACGGTCACTGGAGCTAGAATCGTTCATATTGACTAAGTTGACAACGCCCTCCATCCCTGTCAACTTAGTAGGCCCGCAAGTCAGCCTCCCACTATGGTGGGTCCTAGCTAGAAGGGGGGTATTCATTTTTCTGTGCGTAATAAGGAGGCACTTCCATGAGTGCGAAGATATAGCTGGTGGGTCCGACTAGTCAGTGAGGGGAACGTATTTTCGCGAAATACAGAGGCCCTTCCGGTTGGTCCTAGCTGTCGGGTGGAGGAATCATTATTTTGCACGTAATAAGGAGGCATTTCCGTGCGTGCGGCTGTGGACCTAGGTGTTAGCCTCTCCATGTACAGTCCACTTCTGATGGATGTCGTTCATTGACCATGTTGACCATGCCGCGCCGAGAGCACCAGGGCGGTGGATGACGGCGAGGCCTAGGAACGGAACAACATGGAGCCAGGGAAGACTCGGCAGTTGTTTCCCATGCGGAGGGGAGTACGAGGGTTTACTGGTTCGTCTGCCATCGCCGGAGAATTACAACAGGTGTGGGTGAGTAGAGGGATGGCTAGGCCAGTGATAGGAGTACGTTGGGGCGGTGAGGCCTGCACGGAAGCATAGCCGGCCGCGGGAGGAGGGAGCAGGCAGTCCTGCCGACGCTTGTTTGAGCTACTAGAGCAGGAAGAGCAGAGATTGAAGAAGCACGACGGCCGTTGGATGGACATCCAACAGTCACTACTCTCGTGTGTTGACTAAGTTGACACGGCGTTGCGTGTGCGTCAACCTTTTTTTTTGGAAATCATACGCATCAACCTGTAGTAGCCGCACAAGTCAGCCTCAAATCTGTCGAAAACAACATACAACCCATCTCTCATTATTTCTAATAATTTACAGCCAATTTGCTAATTCTTAATATTTTTTTGGAGCCCATCTTCTTTTTGTTAGCATTACACCCCATATTGTGGCCATGGTTAAAAATTATACGAAATTTTGCATATTTCGGTGCGGTCAACCATTTTTAATCCCGAAATATTGAGTCACATTCAAACTATTTTGAAAAAATAATTTATATAAATATAAAATCCAAATAATTTTCCATGCATAAAAATCAATGGAATTTAAAATCTTGTAATGAAAAAAATTTGAAACTAATTCCCGGTTTGATGTGTTTTAAAATTGTACAGCCCATTTCTGGGCAAACCGAATCAAACTCTCCTCGTCTTGAAAGATTTGCACCCAGCAGGGCTGATAAAGCAAGTAGGCCTCGCTTGGGTATTTCTTTGAAAAAATAGAACTGGGCTAGCCAATTTCAGCAAGAAAAATACACAACTGGGCTCATGATGTGGTAAACATCAATAAAACCCTAGCTAGATGGGCCACAGCCCAGCATAGCCCTGTTGTTACCCTGATCCGTCGCTAAAACTAGTATAAATAACAACTGCTTGTTCCTAAAAAAATAACAACTGCATGACCTGTTGGGTCCCTGGTGTCAGCCGCTAGTAGTGTAATTCTCTCGTTTATTGACTATGTTGACAATGGCATGAGCCCAGATGTCCAACCATTAGGAGGAACCATTTTTGGGGCTTGTAATAACGAGGCTCTTGCTTGCATACTGCCATAACACTAGTGGGTCCCTACTGTCATCCTCTTCACGTACAATCATCTCCTTGTTCCTCTCGGTTGTTGACGACGTTGGCAACGCAAGAGGGCGGCGCACCGCGCACGACGAGCGAACCAAGGCGGAGGATGGTGGCGAGGCCTTGGACGGAATGAACAGGAGCCGTCGAAGATGCGTCGGTCCAATCGCAGGCGGAGGGGAGTATGAGGGTTAACTCGTTCAGGTGCGAGTGCATGTTAGGGCTGACGTCGTCAGAGAATAACAGGACGTGTGGGGGAATAGAGGGAGGGACTAGCCAACATTGGAGGGTACGGTAGGGCGGCGGAGGCGCAGCCAGCCATGGGAGGCGGGAGCAGGCGGAGTCGGTGAGGTGGTTTGGTTTGGGTGGATGGAGGAAGAAGACAAGAGATGGAAGATACAGGACAGGTGTTGGATGTCAATCAAACAGCTGGTAGGCAGAATTGTTTGTTGACTGGCTAGTAAGTCGACACCACCTTGGATAGGCTATTTCCTCGTGGGTCCCAAATGTCAGAATCCAAATCTGTCACGGTCATGCAGCCTTTCTTATGAAAATTTACAGCCCATTTGATGTCCTAGTTCGAAATAAGTTTGTGGGTACAGGTGGGGGCTAATCACTTGGCTTCTATAATGCACAGTGAGCTCAAGCAGCTGGCGAGAGTGATGTTATTTACCTTGGTTGGGATTTATTACAATATTTCACTCTAAATTAAACTAATGGCAAGCCATTTGCCTTGTTTTCAAAGAAAATATGACAGTCACAGCCGAGTTGAAAAGGGCAAAAACATCTAACTCCAGCTTACAAACTGTACAAAAGCACAAGGGTTAATTGTTCATCAGGTTTACACAAAACCCAGGTTGAAAAGGGCAACAACATCTAACTCCAACACTGTTTTCGGCAGTCACAGTCAAATGGATCGGCCAGGTCCATAGAATGAACATCTTGGGTCATAAAATTTACTAGATTATGACCGCAATATGTTGTAAATAGAAGCTCAGCACATTCAGAAGCTCTTTTGCCCACCTGAAACTCCTTTTTTTGCTCTTCGACATACCCATCCGTCAAAACCATGCTATTGATAAACTTAAGCCTGATGGACAATAGTAACCTCGCATTTAGCAGGAAGAATGTGACAAATGTAGTGTTTGCATGGTTGGGTACATATCATTCTAGCGTTATTGTCTTCAATCGAATGTCATGAGAAGTGAGAAAATCTCGGTGCTTACGAATCCACCGATTGGTTATAAATTTCTTACCCCGTCTTGTTTCCTAAATAGACATGAAGATTGAAAACAGTTAAGGTCTGAACAAAGAGTGTCGAAAGAGCAACAGCTGAACTATTAATTCTAATAGACTATATGCGGGCTTCCAATGTGCGTGAAATTATCACCTTTATATACAACTTCTCCAGACATGGAAAGCATTGTAGCAAGCCAATAATCTTGTTCAGATCAAAACTATTCATTTGGATATATAAGATCTTGACAGAATCCATTCATAGGCCATCCATGGAGAAACTCTTCATTGAGCATAGAACATAATATTAGTACAAAATGTGTACTCCAAGATGATATGTAACTTATGCGCGGAAATTTAAAATGCAGCTTATGGTTACAAGTGCAGATGATAATATAAAGTACCTGAAGAACTGCGGAGCCAAACACCATATTGAAATGAGCACAGAGATCAAGTATTACACCCAAGGTCTCCAGTTTAGGCATAAAGAGGATGGTTATTTGCGACGGTGAATAACTAGAATCAAGGATCAACCTTTGAAGTGAAGGGGCACCTTGGAGGATGAGCTGCCTTCCGTCAAAAGAAATTCCAATTCTTATAAGGTTAGGCGACTTTATTTGGAGACAACCGATTCTAACTTTGAAAACAAGCACCAAGCACTCCAGGGCAGGGCAACTGGATTGGATGATGTTGTGCAATGAGGCCTCCGATATACGAACCCGCACAAGTGAAAGTTTCTTGAGAAATGGGAGTCAAAGGTTTAGTACCAGATTGTCTAGTAGGTAGCACAATGCAACGGTGGCGGTGTGGAGAGAGGAGGAAAATTGTGAGATGGACATCTGTGCTGAGGGCACAAGTACATGGCGTTCGATATCTGGTAGGTGATTTCCAAGGGAATAGTAGAACTCAAGATGTTGTAGTTCTGTGAATTCAGGCGATTTTAGCTAGGCGTACACCATGCAGGGCATGGTATGCTTGCTCAGGTAGCATGATGGGATGCAGAGGCTTTGAACGAGGCCCTGGTGGGAGGAGATGATGGCTCTGGGGATTTCAAAATCATTGAAGAGAGACAGCTGACGAGAGTCAACATTAAGGGGCACGGCGTGCCATAGAGGGCGCCACCGAATTGAGAGGACTTGGGTGCAGCAGCAATCCTTGGTGGGGAGAAGCGAGATGATCTCCCCAAGGACGGTGTCTGGGAGATCGCTGATGCGGTCCACCCGAGATTCTATGGGTTCCTGGGATCCGGTGGGGGCGGGGTCACCGCTTCTCCCCGTGCTGCCGGGTGCGGGATCTACAACAGGCGCCGCCACTCAGGGGAGCCTCATCTTCTTGGTGTTGGGGTCATCCGACTCCATTTTCCTCGAGGGCATCGCGTCATGCTCACAGATTTGAGCAAAGTAATGAATGACGTGCCTAGTTGTAGTGCGAGTGAAGAAGAAGGGGAGCTGGGGTTTTTCTGTAGTAGTGAGGAAGAAGGGGAGCTAGGGTTTTCTGTAGGAGTGAGGTGCGGAATTTGGGGGTACGAGTGGAGCGAGCTGACGTGAGGTGAGTGGGAGTGAGGAGAAAGAAGAGCACCCAGGTTTTTTTGGGGGCGGTGTGCTTGGTGTGGGTAGCGCCTCTCATTAAGTAAATATATGGGCTTTTGAATTGATTTTATTATTTACTAGGGTGGATGGGTTGTTTTGTCTTAGGCCCAGAGAAATAATTACTACTAGTACAGTGGAGACACTCTACAGCTACACAGAAAAACAATTACTACTAGTACAATGGATATACTACCGCTTCTGGCTCCTCCTAGGTCATCGAAACGTCTCCCTCTACTGAATGACGTTTTACTTCTGTTGACCAACATGCAGGCCATGTAGTGCGCGGGCCGAAATGCCATCCACCAAATTAGAAGGCAGTATGCAGGCGGAGAGTCACCCCGGTCGTAGCACCGCAGTAACGAGCCATCGTATCACAAAACCCCACCTCCCCGCAGTCTAAGTTTGACAGATGAAGCAACCATCATTTCACTCTTTGCTGAATCCCCTTCTCCCTCACCGTCTTCAAGAAAGCCAACACTCGCATCTGCCACTGTTCTTCTCTCCCAATGAAGGGAAGGTAAGTGGATCCATGATATTGGTATATTTTCGTTCGGAGAAAAAAAAAACTTCTGCAAAGCAATAATCAATCCTCACTCTCTTTTTTGTTTCATTGTCATTGTGATTGTGTTTTCCTTTCAGTGGTCTCCTAGTATTCGTCGGTTTCATGATGGACCAAGGAGAACAAGGCAAAGATATGCCGATATTGGAGCAGACGCGGGAGGCTGATCCCCATGAGACAGAGGGCTCCAAGAAGATGGAGGCAGCCACCGAGCCGACACCAGATATGCTCACGACCACTACTGAGATGGTCAACGCCCCG
>NC_041391.1:334151833-334200646 GCF_002162155.2 Triticum dicoccoides | reverse complement strand
TTTCTTCTTTGCCTATCTTGATTATGGTTTTTCATCTAAGTATGTGGTGATAAATAATTTTATTAGCTTTGATGCCATGCTATACATAGTGGTTTAAATAACTTGTGTAAGTAATTCATAATTTGTTTCTATTTCAATTAGAGCCCTGATCTGACAAGGATTGTGTGGTTGTACATGTCACTCGCTATGAGGCGGATGACATGAATATACGCACTAGGAAAATAGAGTTCTTACGCTATTGGATCCTGGAAGCCATTTGGACTTATACCGATGTCGAGTTGTATTCCAGCCTCACTGTTGTTAGGCGTGTTGTCCAGGGTGTACTGAAGAACAAGAACTTCAAAGTTACTCCTTTGTTTGTGAGGCATACTGTTCTTGTCAAGCTTACGCAGGAAGTTGGCATAGCATGCCTCCACAAACAAGTTTATGAGTGGCAAGGTGTCGGTGTCAAAACCGGCGGATCTCGGTTAGGGGGTCCCGAACTGTGTGTCTAAGGCTAAGGGTAACAGGAGGCAGGGGACACGATGTTTAACCAGGTTCGGGCCCTCTCGATGGAGGTAATACCCTACTTCCTGCTTGATTGATCTTGATGATATGAGTATTACAAGAGTTGATCTACCACGAGATCATCGAGGCTAAACCCTGGAAGCTAGCCTATGATTATGATTGTTGCTGTCCTACGGACTAAACCCTCCGGTTTATATAGACACCGAAGGGGGCTAGTGTTACACAAAATCGATTACAGAGAAGGAGATCTACATATCCGAATTGCCAAGCTTGCCTTCCACGCAAAGGAGAGTCCCACCCGGACACGGGATGAAGTCTTCAGTCTTGTATCTTCATAGTCCAACAGTCCGGCCAAAGTATATAGTCCGGCTGTCCGAGGACCCCCTAATCCAGGACTCCCTCAGTAGCCCCTAAACCAAGCTTCAATGACGATGAGTCCGGCGCACAGATTGTCTTCGGCATTGCAAGGCGGGTTCCTTCTCTGAATACTCCATAGAAGATTTTGAACACAAGGATCGTGTCCACCTCTGCAAAACAAATTCCACATACCACTGTAGAGAGCACAATATTCCACAAATCTAATCTGCTGACAACTTTTCATAGCGTGACATCACGCCACGGCCCGGTCATTATTCGAACCATTTTTCTCAACCAGCTACTGCACATATTGCGAGGCGGTTTCCTTGGCACGTCTTGTCGAAGCAGAGATCGTGTCCCCTTATCACGGGATTCTCATCAATACGGGTGTGGGTAACCCAACCGCTCCATCAATCGCGGCGATTGGGAATAAGGATCTTACGGGGCAAGTGGGGAGGCGCACAGTTTCTACCGCCTTTATAAAGGGATAAGGATTCCTCTTTTTCACCCATGCCTTCTTCTTCCCCTGCCCATCCATTCTCGCACGCTCGAGCTCCAGCGTCCAAGTTCTCACCTTCTCCTCAAAGCCATTCCAGACATGTCCGGAGCGGGAGGCAAGTGTATGGCCTCCTGCGTTATGGAGGAGAACATTACAAAGCTCCGGGAGGCCGGATACCTAGCTGCAAACATTGCGCACTGGCTCCCAGATGCAGGGCAGATCGTCCCTACTCCAGAACTCCATGAGAGGGTCGTATTCCTTGCCCATTTCGTCCGCGGACTGGGATTCCCCCTCCACCCATTTGTCCGCGGGATCATGTTCTACTACAGGCTGGATTTCCACGATCTGGCCCCCAATTTCATCCTCAACATCTCGGCGTTTACCGTCGTGTGCGAGGCCTTCCTCCGCATCAAGCCCCACTTCGGCCTGTAGCTGAAGACCTTCAACGTGAAGCCGAAGATAGTGGTCGACCAGCAAGCGGAGTGCGGAGGCGCCATGGTTGGCAAGATGCCCAACGTCATTTGGCTCGAAGGCTCCTATGTGGAGACCGTGAACGGGTGGCAATCAGGGTGGTTCTACATCACCGAGCCGCGTGATGCCAACTGGGCGGCGGCCCCCGAGTTTTGATCTGGCATCCCTATGCGACTCATGATGAGGACATCAATACCATTGTTACACCCACAGCCCCTGCTGCTATACATACTGGACCAATTACTAGAGCTCGCGCACACCAACTAAATTACCAGGTACTTTTGTTTCTTGGTGATGATTCTAATGTTCATGAGAATATGATGCTGCCTAAATTGGATACATTTGATTTGCTTACAAATGAAGGGCCTAGCTTGGAGAAGGATGAACATTGGAGCAAGAACAAGCATGGAGATGATGGCATGCGCAAGGGGAACAAGAACGGAGTTACAAGTGATGATTTCAGGACTTTGAAGCCACCATAATGAGTGCATGAAGCCTTGGATGAAATATACAAGATGTCACTTCATAAATTTCGTCCAGAGGCTTTTCTAGGTGTTGCGTCACCTTATTATTGGGCCAGGCCCATGTAATTTCGAAATACATAAGTATAGGCTATTTTTAGAGTCCGTATGTGTGGGGAAACAAGAGATAGGGTTAGTTTCGGACCCCTCCACCAAGGGCCACGAAATTCACCCCCTCTTCCTCCATATATACAGCCCTTAGGGCACCATTTAGACTTTGGGTTTTGTTTAGATTAAAGTTCGACATAGCTGCAACTTCGCATACTTCGTTTGTGTTCAACGACCAGACAAAGGCGTCACAGAACCCCACCTTGATCAATAAAGCTTTCATCTTATATTCGCAATATCCAGATTGCAATCTCAGTTTCTTGCTTGTTCTTCGTTTGCTCCCAGGAAACAGACCCTCGTGGTCAGGTTGATCGTGCTTCGGCGTGGTCAATAACCTCTCGGAGTTGGTTTAGCAATTTCTAAGGCGCGATGTCCTCGCACGTTCGTAGTCGGATCATCAAAGTCGACTTCCACCAAAGCAATATCCATCATCTCATCGAAAGACGGGACACCTTTGCCTCTATCAAGTGGTATCAGATTTCCAGGTTGCTCGGTGAGATTTTACAGTTTTTCGTAGTTTAGATCGAGTCTGTTCTTCATACCTACAGTCCACGAAAAAGCCACACACAAAAATTAGGGTTAGTTCATCATATCCGAACCAATCTGAGCCTTTGCATAATCTTTTTAGGGTTTTGCTTTGTTGAATTTGCGGTTGCATCATCGTGTCTAGTTGCTGGTCTTAGCGTCTAGTCTTTTAGAGTTTCGAGTTCTGGTCATAAGTTGTCACGCCGCCATGGCACCATCATCATCGCCCCTGCCATCTACCACCACCGCTTCGAATCCGTATCCATATACCACCACCAATCCGTATCCATATACCACCATCGATCCATATCCATATAATACCACCGCTACCACCACCGCTGCCATATACCACCACCATATATCCACCACCAATCCGAGTTCCTTGCATATTAGGTTTGTTTTCGGGATCCATCTAATTTCCGATTCGTGTTCCCTTGTCTGAGTAGGTTTCGGATTCCAGCAATCTTTTGCCGTCCGTAGAAGAGGTTGGTTTCCAAAAAAAAACCACCCTCCGTTTAGGCCCAAAATTTTCCAAAAACGCACTGGACAAAAAAAAATCTGGATATCCTATTTTTAGGTGTTTCTAAGCGTATTGAGACAGTCGCTGTTATAGAAAGTTTTTTTTTGACCCGTTTCCTGTTTTTGGGTCCGAGCAGTCAAAAAAAAATTGGACAAAAAAATTTCTTGCCTATCCTGTTCTCTTGACTTGGGAAGAGTTTTGAGACACTCGCCATTATAGTGATTTTTGGCAAAAAAAAAAGAGGAGCGCAAAAAAAGAGTGAAAAAAAATTCAGAGTGTGCTTCTCCCTTGTTTCCGTGCAGCGTTGTGATTTTGTTAGTGTTCTAGGCTCGCGTCTCTAGCACAGTCTAGCCTAGGACCAGCACAGTACCGTCGTTGAGCGTTTATTCAACTTTGCATCTCTGAATTGATTATTGCTGACCCTTTTTGCTACCATATTATAAGCCTTCCCAGCTCCACATACATCTACGTCGTGCGTTTGACTCTCCCTGGTAATCGCTCTATCCAAGCTTTGAGAGTTTTTGACTACAACGGTTGCCGATCACCGCCTGCTACTGGGTAAGAACTGGTAAGAATTTGAGATTTGCTTGACGGATTTGTGACACCCACCACCACCTCTTGTTAGTAGTCTGTAGGATCATATTCTTGTGTGTTTCTATTGCTGCTAACCATGCCAGGATCACAAGCCGACGAGACTGACTGGGAGAACATGACGAATTAGGATTTGCATGATAAATTTCAGCAAATGATGAGTGGACAGGTGCAAGACGTGCTAAACAGATTTGAAGAGGCCATGGAGAAGATAGATGGCATGGAGAAGACGTTCGAAACAAAGCTCGATAACAAGTTTAATGAATTGCTCGCGCGTCTTCCACCACCACCACCCGCTGCACCTAACGCACCTCTCCAACAACAACAACAACGACTACCTCCACGTCGCGAAATAGACCTCCGCCGAGCGAGCCGTGTTCCTCTTGCGTTTGGCCAAACTGTTGGTGCTGCTGTTGATACTTCTGTGGCTCCTGCTGCTGATGCGGAGGAGGATGATTATGTGGGAGATTATGAGGATGAGGTTGCTCAAAATCAGAACTATGTGCAACCACCAGCACCACCACCAGCAGGTCGACCTCAGGTATATATTCGTAATGGTAGGCCTGCACCACCACCTCAGGTACGAGATGATGTCCATATTACTAAACTGAAATTGAATATTCCACCATTTGAGGGTAGATATGTTCCTGATATATATCTTACTTGGGAGTTAGAAACTGAACAACGTATTACATGTTTACAATATCCCGAGGAGAGACGGGTTGCTGCTGCTGTTTGTGCTTTCACTAGTTTTGCATGTGTCTGGTGGTCTGAACATTGTAGATTATATCCTATTCCAACTACTTGGGCTGCTTTGAAAACTGCTATGCGTACGCGTTGGGTTCCACCATATTATCAACGTGAATTGCTTCAAAAATTGCAGCGTTTAAGACAAGGAAAAAATTCTGTAGAAGAATATTATCAGGAATTACAAACTGGCATGATTCGATGTGGTATTGTTGAGGAGAATGAAGCTATGCTTGCACGTTTTCTGGGTGGATTAAATAGAGAGATTCAGACCATTCTAGAGTATAAGGAGTATACTAATATCACTCGTTTATTCCATCTTGCTTGTAAAGCTGAACGTGAAGTGCAGGATCGACAAGCATTGGCGCGAACTAACTTTTCTGCAGGTCGACTTTCATCATGGACACCGCGTGCATCCTCTACTTCCACTACACCAGCACCTCCATCAGCTGCTACCTCCAGCCGTGATACAAGAAAGCAGGCACAACCTCCACTATCTACCAAGAGCGCACCTACCGGGCCTACACAGAGCTCTTCTTCTTCCATGGCATCAACTGGGCACACAAGTGATATTATTTGTCGTCGTTGTAAGGGAAGAGGTCATTATGCGAGAGAATGCAAATCTCAGCGTGTGATGATTTCTACTGAGGATGGTGGGTATGAGTCCGCTAGTGACTATGATGAGGAGACGTTGGCTCTTATTACACGTGAAGAACACGGTGGAGATAATTCTGATCATGAGACGCAATGCATGGCTCCTGAAGACGCTGACAGATATGAATGTTTAGTTGCTCAACGTGTTTTGAGTGTGCAGGTCACACAAGCTGAGCAAAATCAGAGGCACAATTTGTTCCATACCAAGGGAGTTGTGAAGGAACGTTCTGTGTGCGTCATCATAGACGGAGGGAGCTGCAACAACTTGGCTAGCATGGAGATGGTGGAGAAGCTTTCTCTCACCACAAGACCACATCCACATCCTTACTACATCCAATGGTTCAACAACAGCGGCAAGGTTAAGGTAACACGTACTGTTCGTGTGCATTTTAGTATCTCTACATATGCTGATTATGTTGATTGTGATGTGGTACCTATGCAAGCATGTTCCTTATTACTTGGTAGACCATGGAAATTTGATAAAAATTCTGTACACCATGGTAGAAACAATCAGTATACTCTTGTTCATAAGGATAAAAATATTACTTTGCTTCCTATGACTCCTGATTCTATTTTGAAAGATGATATTAATAGAGCTAATAAAGCAAAACAGGAGAAGAATAAGAGCGAAAATCAGATTGTGGCAAAAGAATTTGAGCAACAAATGAAGCCTAATAAGAAACCATCTAGTGTTGCTTCTGAAATAAAATTGAAAAGTGCATGTTTATTTGCCACCAAATCTGATATTGATGAGCTAGATTTCAGCAAATCTGTTTGTTATGCTTTTGTGTGCAAAGAGGCATTATTTTCATTCGAGGACGTGCCTTCCTCTTTGCCTCTTGCTGTCACTAACATTTTGCAGGAGTTTGCTGACGTCTTTCCACAAGACGTGCCATCGGGATTACCGCCTATTCCAGGGATTGAGCATCAGATTGACTTAATTCCCTGTGCTTCACTGCCAAACCGTGCGCCATACCGTACCAATCCAGAGGAGACGAAGGAGATTATGCGTCAAGTACAAGAGCTGCTCGACAAAGCTTATATACGCGAATCCCTTAGTCCTTGTGTTGTTCCTATTATTCTAGTGCCGAAAAAGGATGGTACATCACGTATGTGTGTTGATTGTAGAGGCATTAATAATATTACTATTCGTTATCGTCATCCTATTCCTAGGCTAGACGATATGCTTGATGAATTGAGTGGCTCTATAATATTCTCCAAAGTTTATTTGCGTAGTGGATACCATCAAATTGGTATGAAATTGGGGGATGAATGGAAAACAGCATTTAAAACTAAGTTTGGATTATATGAGTGGTTAGTCATGCCTTTTGGGTTAACTAATGCACCTAGTACTTTCATGAGATTAATGAACAAAGTTTTACGTGCTTTCATTGGACGATTTGTGGTAGTTTACTTTGATGACATATTGCTTTATAGCAAATCTTTGGAGGAACATTTGGAACATTTACGTGCTGTTTTTATTGCTCTACGTGATGCACGTTTGTTTGGTAACCTTGGGAAGTGCACCTTTTGCACCGACCGAGTGTCTTTTCTTGGTTATGTTGTTACTCCATAGGGAATTGAAGTTGATAAAGCCAAGATTGAAGCTATTGAGAGTTGGCCGCAGCCCAAAACGGTCACACAAGTGAGGAGTTTTCTTGGCCTCGCTGGATTCTATAGGCGTTTTGTGAGAGATTTCAGCACCAATGCTGCACCTCTCAATGAACTTACAAAGAAGGATGTGCCTTTTGTTTGGGGTACCGCACAGGAAGAAGCCTTCACGCTATTGAAAGATAAGTTGACACATGCTCCTTTACTCCAACTTCCTGATTTTAATAAGACTTTTGAGCTTGAATGTGATGCTAGTGGAATTGGATTGGGAGGTGTGTTATTACAAGATGGCAAACCTATTGCATACTTTTCTGAAAAATTGAGTGGGCCTAGTCTGAATTATTCTACTTATGACAAAGAATAATATGCTCTTGTTCGGACTTTAGAAACATGGCAACATTATTTATGGCCCAAAGAATTTGTTATACATTCTGATCATGAATCTTTGAAACATATTAAAAGTCAAGCTAAACTGAATCGTAGACATGCTAAATGGGTTGAATTCATTGAGACTTTCCCTTATGTCATTAAACACAAGAAGGGTAAAGAAAATGTTATTGCTGATGCATTGTCTCGTCGCTATACTATGCTTTCACAACTTGACTTTCAAAATATTTGGTTTGGAGACCATCAAAGATCAATATGTGCATGATGCTGATTTTAAAGATGTATTGCAGAATTGTAAAGAAGGAAGAACATGGAACAAGTTTGTCGTTAATGATGGATTTGTGTTCCGTGCTAACAAGCTATGCATTCCAGCTAGCTCCGTTCGTCTTTTGTTGTTGCAGGAGGCACATGGAGGAGGACTAATGGGACACTTTGACGTGAAGAAGACGGAGGACGTACTTGCTACACATTTCTTTTGGCCAAAGATGAGACGGGATGTTGAGCGTTTTATTGCTCGCTGCACTACATGTCAAAAAGCTAAGTCACGACTCAATCCTCATGGTTTATATATGCCTTTGCCTGTACCTAGTGTTCCTTGGGAGGATATATCTATGGTCTTTGTTTTAGGTTTACCTAGAACAAAGAAGGGGATGGATAGCATATTTGTTGTCGTGGATAGATTCTCGAAAATTGCACACTTTATACCATGTCATAAAAGCGATGATGCTGTTAATGTTGCTGATTTGTTCTTTCGTGAAATTATTCGCTTGCATGGTGTGCCAAATACTATTGTTTCAGATCATGATACTAAATTTCTTAGCCACTTTTGGAGATGTTTATGGGCTAAGTTGGGGACTAAACTGCTTTTTAGTACTACTTGTCACCCCCAAACTGATGGACAAACTGAAGTAGTCAATAGAACATTGTCTACTATGCTTAGGGCTGTTTTGAAGAATAATAAGAAAATGTGGGAGGAATGCTTGCCTCATATTGAATTTGCTTATAATCGTTCATTGCATTCTACTACTAAGATGTGCCCTTTTGAAGTTGTGTATGGTTTCCTACCTCGTGCACCTATTGATTTGTTGCCTCTTCCATCTTCGGAGAAGGTTAATTTTGATGCTAAACAACATGTTGAATTGATTTTAAAAATGCATGAGTTAACTAAGGAAAACATTGAGCGTATGAATGCTAAATATAAACTTGCTGGAGATAAGGGTAGAAAACATGTTGTGTTTGCACCTGGAGATCTTGTTTGGCTACATTTGCGTAAGGATAGATTTCCTGATTTGCGCAAATCAAAGCTAATGCCACGTGCTGATGGTCCCTTTAAGGTGTTGGAGAAAATAAATGATAATGCATATAAACTTGAGCTGCCTGCAGATTTTGGGGTTAGTCCCACTTTTAACATTGCAGATTTGAAGCCTTATTTGGGTGAGGAAGATGAACTTCCGTCGAGGACGACTTCATTTCAAGAAGGGGAGGATGATGAGGACATCAATACCATTGTTACACCCACAGCCCCTACTACTGTACATACTGGACCAATTACTAGAGCTCGCGCACGCCAACTAAATTACCAGGTACTTTCGTTTCTTGGTAATGATTCTAATGTTCATGAGAATATGATGCTGCCTAAATTGGATACATTTGTTTTGCTTACAAATGAAGGGCCTAGCTTGGAGAAGGATGAACATTGGAGCAAGAACAAGCATGGAGATGATGGCATGCGCAAGGGGAACAAGAACGGAGTTACAAGTGATGATTTCAGGACTTTGAAGCCACCATAATGAGTGCATGAAGCCTTGGACGAAATATACAAGATGCCACTTCATAAATTTCGTCCAGAGGCTATTCTAGGTGCTGCGTCACCTTATTATTGGGCCAGGCCCATGTAATTTCGAAATACATAAGTATAGGCTATTTTTAGAGTCCGTATGTGTGGGGAAACAAGAGATAGGGTTAGTTTCAGACCCCTCCACCAAGGGCCACGAAATTCACCCCCTCTTCCTCCATATATACAGCCCTTAGGGCACCGTTTAGACTTTGAGTTTTTTTTAGATTAAAGTTCGACATAGCTGCAACTTCGCGTACTTCATTTGTGTTTAACGACCAGACAAAGGCGTCACAGAACCCCACCTTGATCAATAAAGCTTTCATCTTATATTCGCAATATCCAGATTGCAATCTCAGTTTCTTGCTTGTTCTTCGTTTGCTCCCAGGAAACAGACCCTCGTGGTCAGGTTGATCGTGCTCCGGCGTGGTCAATAACCTCTCAGAGTTGGTTTAGCGATTGCTAAGGTGCGACGTCCTCACACGTTCGTAGTCGGATCGTCAAAGTCGACTTCCACCAAAGCGATATCCATCATCTCATCGAAAGACGGGACACCTTTGCCTCTATCATCTCACCTCCTGGAAAGAGAAGGGATTATCCTGGGGTGCGCCGGCGGAGCTGACTGGACTCCAGAACTATGTCAAAAATATGATAAGCAAGAAAATCAAGCTTGTCAACATGGTTCACGTCATGCTCCTCCGCCGGATCCTCCCGTGTCAAAGACGTGCATTTAATATGTGGGAGTTCGACCCGGCCGAACACCAGACACTGCAAGAGCTCTTCGACACGATGCACAAAGACGTCTGGAAGGTGTTGTTTAAGGGCGCCGAAGTACCTCCTCCCCTTACCAAGGATCGTGGACCCAGCGCAAAGCGCCCCGCCAATCCGGTAAGTTCTCTATATTTCACAAGATGTTCCTTTCCCAAGTATACTCGTGGGAGGAATCTAAGCCACCATGCCAATTTAAGAGGACTGGGTAGCGACAGCGGAGCGGATCGATTGTCCTGCTTCACTGCCTGAAGATCCAGCAACGGCTCTCTTAACAGAGATGTTGTTTCCGGTGCCCTATGAGGTGCCGGAGAAGAAGGCCAAGAAGAAGGCCACGGGGACCAGGAAAGATCTCCGGCGCAAGGTTGTATCGGACTCATCGTCCGAAGACACTAAGGCGCGCTCCTCCAATGAAAACGAGAAGGAGGAAGAGGAAAGTCCTCCCCCCCCAACGGGGGGGTGGCAAGAAAAGGAAGGTCGCCCCGTCTAGGGAGGCCGAAGGGTCCAAAAAGGGGAAGACCCTCCCTCCAGACCACTCCACAACAGCCGCCTACAGCAACGAGGAGTGGCTTCCCAGGGACAAGCCCCTGGCGAAGTCGTAAGTATCCGGATACTATAATACTTTCCGGCATGTTTTGCTTTATTGCTTCTTATCATGTTAAATATGATCGTGCAGTCCGTCCAAAGCCCGCATCGACTTATCCTCCTCGGATGGGTCTTTGAGCACGTCGGCGATGAACAGCGATTCGCTCCCGACGGCCTACACCCCCCGGCCCGCAGACGACAGCGAGGTGTTGTCTCATAGGATACTGGACCAGGGGGAGACAGTTCTGAGGGCGCCCCAAGGTGAAATCCCCGACGCCGGGCACATGGGGGGGAAGAGCCCCATGGATTCTGGGGGCCGCAGCAAGTTTGGCCCTAGCCGGACACTGCGCCGGAACCTCCAGTGGTTCCGAATTCAGGCAGGTAGCCCCTCGCTAAGGGGGGCAAGCCTCCTGTGCCGATGACCTCTGTCCATCCAGAGGCATTAGATAACTTGCTAGAAGCACTTCAGGGTGCTTCCATTGATGAAGAACACCGTACTCTTATGAGTATTGTGGTTGAGAAGGTTCGGTCCACCAAGAGAGGATTGACCGAAGCCTGCGCCAGCCTCCTAACAGACTTTGAGGTAAGCAATCAAATTTTGAAAGAATATCACAGCATAGACAGTAGCCCTGATGCTCTGTTTGGTGTTCGAAAAGAAAGGCCGAACAGAGGATCAAATAACATCCACAGGAGTCTAATCAGAATATGTCTATGTGAATAAGCAGGCATCACTGCTGGCTGCTGCCACTCGCACTGCGGAGGTCTCCGGACTGAAGCGGTACCTGGAGCGGAGCGAGGTAGAGCTCGGCCTCGTGAAGAGGCAGCTCGAAGAAAACAAAGGTACACAATGCCCTATTTGTATGCCATATAAAGGGAAAGTTGTTGATGCTAATAGAAGCGTCATGAATGTCAATAGGGGCCACGACCGAAGTGGCGGCCCTTAGGAAGGCGTTGTCCGAGGCCGAAGACAAAGCTATCGAGGAGCACACCGAGCGCGAGAAGCAAGAGGCTCGGGTTGGCAAGTCCCGCAAGAGCTCCAGGACTTTGTCAAAAAATACGAGTCCTTGGAGCGTGACTCTGAGACGCAAGAGTCCGAGCTTGCAAAGGCCCGCCAGAATGCATAGGATGCCAAAGCTGAAGCTCAAAAGGTCGTCCAAGAGGTTCAAGCGGCCAACAAGATTGCGGCGGGTAAGGCATTCAATATGCAAAGCAAGCATGTGAAGGAGACTTTCTATTTACTTACCCGAATTTGGAGCTCTCCAAGAGCATTCATAGATCTGCCGCGCAGCATCCCTGATGCCGCAGAGTTATACTGAGCTGAGGAAGGCGCTCGACGGAGAAGTTGTTCTGGTCCCAATATACTGGGACCGAACATCCAATGCCTTTGAGCGACCAGCTGAAGCAACTGGTCGAACTGCACAGGGCGGCCGAACTGGCCATGAAGGACCTCATAGTCCGGCTGTGGCATGGCGAGCCCTTGCTCAGCAGCTACTTCGGCCTTGTAAAACGGCTGGTGAATGCCTGTCCGCGGCTTGAAGTCATTAAGCGGTCAGTCTGTATTGAAGGTGCGCGCAGGGCCTTGGCCCGTGCAAAAGTGCACTGGGCGAAGATGGATGTCGAGAAGCTGGTGACGGAGGGGCCGCCAAAGGGCAAGGAGCATCGCCTCCCCGAACAGTATTATGACAATGTCCTGAAGGGTGCCTGCCTTGTGGCGGAGGAGTGTGCTAAGGATGTAATATTTGAATGAATGTACTCATGTCATCTTGTAATATGAAAACAAGTTCATGTGCGCTATATAACGCTTGTTGATTTAAAATATTATCTTCTGTGCGGCCGTTTATAAAATCTGAGAGTTGGCCAGTCGTCAGCTTCTGCCCCCATGTAACTAGTACTGGGGTCTTCGGGATAAATATAAACACTCTTGATACAATTTTTTGTCCTTTTAAGGAGGTGTTTAGCACAGCGAATAAGGCAGTCGGACTATACAGCTTTATCACTCTCACTTGGCCATAGAAGTCTACAATTTTAAATTTTGGCGAAGCCCCTAGTATTCGGAAGGCCGAACTTGGAGCGCTATACATGCCTAAATCGTACAAAGCCGATTCCTCACCCGAAGCGGAAAAAATCTTTAAGGATTTGAGACCTCTCAAACAGCGACCAGCTCTCGCCTCATCATGACAGTCAGTTTTCGGCTTTCTCTACTGAGGTGCTCGTTCGGAAGAATCGGGACACAATCGCAGTAGTTCTCCCCGTGCTACCTTAGCCGATATAGCGGAACGTAAGGTACCAAAACATAGGAGCCGGGCAAACCCAACTATTGACCCAAGGCATGATTCGGAGCTGATGCATATAATACTATAAGTTCGGGGTGCCGCACTGTCGAAAGTGTTCGGACTTTTCTTGCCGTGTTATGGGGTACACTGAAGCCCCCTGGCTAGCCGGACGTACCAAAATGTACGAATATAATTTGTAATAATCTATTATATACTTAAAATGATAGAAAATGAACGATGGTGATTTGACACTCTTAAACTAAGATGTATCAACGGTTAAGATTAGGCAAGCATTACATGTCAAAAAAACTGAGATAAGGCAATTACTACATGTAAAATAAACACAGGAATCCTAATCACGTACACGTCTAGAAAGATTAGGCAAGTACTACGCACGTAAAAAAAACTTGAGATTAGGCAAGTTCTACACGTCAAATAAAATTCTACAGGAATCCTAATCATACAAAAAGGAGTCCGCCGCTGCACGTACTTTTTTTAAGGGAAATCAAAACCGGTGCATGCACGTGGCAATCAAAGGCACTAGTTTTCTCTTGATACGGATTGGACAATCCGATTGGGTCAAACCCAAGTTATCCGGAGGCAGCCATACGTCCATACATTGTTCTCAAAACAGTCTCCTACGTCCCCGCAGATACCAGTGATCAGACTATTATAAAAAAATACAGGCCAGACTATTTTGAAAATAATAATACCAGTAGGACTTTATATAAATAGATATATACATGTTTTATTTTGCAGAAAAATATATACATGCAAAAATATTTTTCACTGATTTGAATTATAACATTCGAGATTAAAAGATTGATAATTTGTCCCCGCATTGTTCTAAAAAAAGTCTCCTACGTCCCCGTAGATACCAGTTATCATACTGTCGTATAAAATATCAGTTATCAGACTATTGTAAAAATTACCGTACACATTGTTTTGAAAATAATAACTGGTAGGACTTTATTTCAATAGGTATATACGTGTTTTATTTTGCCGAAAATGAATACATGCAAAAACCCTTTCCACTGATTTGAATTAAACGTTTGAGATTAAAAGATGGAAAATTTACGTATAACACCTGTCGTGTACAAATAAGTCTTATTTTTCATCGAAAAGTCTTTTTGTGTGGGCAATGTAGAAATAAGTCTTATGCTTTTTTAGAGGTAATAACAATTAACAAGGCTTATGATTGACACATGGAACCGAGTGTGTTATGTACACGTACGGAAGAAGATAACCTATACAAGGAAAAATAGAAACTGGCCTCCTAGACCTATGCGAGCTGGAGTTCAATTCCAAATTAGCTTCTCTCTTTCTCTCTTACATCTGACTATGCGAATTAAGCCTAAGGCATGGAATCGCATGCACAAGGTATGTTTGATGCGTGTATGCCTTTTCTCATATCTCTCAAAGCATGCTTCATTAAAAAGCCAATTAGCTCCAAAACAATGATTGGGCACTTTTTTTAGTTTGTTATGAATTATATTTTCTCTGTGTATGTTTTTAAGCGAGCATATCAAAATCCAAAAAAGGAATGGTTTTATGAATAATACTGAAGGTTAGAAGCAAACAAACCAAGTTAATATAGCTAGGAGGAACCAAGCAAATTTTAGAAGCAAACACACGACGTTATATTGTGTTTTCTTCCATCCTGTTTATTTCGCTTATGCACATCCACATCCACGTCAACATTTTATACAGACATGCTCGAAGAGTGAATCAAACATAATATTGAGCATTTATGTAACAAATGCACATATATTTACAATTGACTTAGATAGCTAAGCAACAAAGTTTATCGGAAGAAGATGATCATAGTTGAAAGTACGCTTTCTATGAAATAGAATAAATAAAAACCGCAACTACAATATGACCAATGAGGATGCCGTTGGAACACAGAGTACACAAGGTTTATTTTACAAGCTATAAATAGTAAAGGGAGTGCCTTTAGAAGAAGAAAATTAGTAAAATCTAACATTTACTGAAAATCTCCTAATAAAATGATGGCGAAAAGAAATCAACAAATGAGCAGAGGAAGAGATATAAAGGCACTCCCTCAGTTTGACTCTATTTTTTCTGATGCCACCATGGACATGGAGAAAGGAAGCAACAAATATAAGAGATATTTAATAAGAGAGTTAAGATCTTAAAGAACTTAGTACAACCAGCCAGGCATTTAATCAACTAAATATGGGTACAAAGTTAGTATGAAATAACCACAATGTTATTGGTATTCTCTCCACTAAATACAAAATTTTGTACCAAGAACCGGATACATTTAGTGAGCCCTTTTCATAAATGTGTGGGAAAATGTGTCCTTAATATAGTATGCACATATTTGTTACTATTTTCTACATATTTTTTGGGAAACTACACATTATCCATGGCAAACCATACATGTTCATTTTTCAACCTTATTCATTGAAACAAATTATTTTCTATATTAATTATATTCTTTATTCACATGACTCTAAAATGCAGGAAAGATAAAACACGTGATTACAATATTATACATACTCAATTTGTACAAGACTGTGGTTGCACGAAAGTTTGTTTGGTTTCCCGAAAGGACAAACGAAGGATATTATTAAGAGTAAATGATAGCGTATCAATACAGAAGATTAAAAGCATACCAGGCTTTCTATTATATTTTCTACGTAAACTATAAACCTTGAGTTTGCCAGCTACATATATTTTGGCTACTTTTTAGCAATTAGACTTAAATCTTGCCGTGGTACTAAAAACTAAAGATGTTATACGACAGAAAAAATAATAATTGGTAAGTAGATGGAATACATACAATTGACATGATAGAATTAAACAGTATATGGCAATACTCGATAATTCTAGCAACGCAAATGTGCGGGTCACCCCACTAGTTAAGCAGTAAAGGAAAAGGATAAACAAATGTAATAGTAAGCTGACGCTATACATTATTTTCGATTGTTATTTAGATAATACGTCAAAGCGTATGTATACAAGTAGTGCAATAAGCAAAATAGGACTATTTGGCATGTCCTGGCCAAGGGTAAGCTGCATGTGGGTATGTAAAATAGGTATAACGATCGTTATCAAAGACCACCTGGGGATTCCCTTGTACGCCAAAGCTTCTTGTCTCCTTGGTGTTTCCATCCCATTATATGTCCGATAATCGGACTATCGGGAGGGCCTCCCGAAAATAGGGACCTGAAAAGAAAGGGTGTGAAGATATACGGATCCTGGGGTGGTTGAGCCGCATTTTGGACCGTGTCATAGCTGTGCCTCTGCCTACGCCCATGGTATTGTAAGTTCGTAATTATGTATGCGCGGCACAAATTTTGTCGATTGACTGGGACTAGGACGGAGGCCGAATTGCTAGGCGAGCTCTGGACGTGCCGGACGATCCTGCTGCAGGGTACTCCGGACTCGCTTAACGGTGTCCGGGTTCTTTATCGCCGAATTGGCGGTATGCCTAAGAAGGCTGCTTTGTACTTCTGCTGCGAGGGCTGCAGTGTGCTCCTCCGTACGGAGCGAGCGCTCTGTGTTTCCATTTACTGTTATAACCCCGCGAGGTCCCGACATTTTTAGCTTGAGGTATGCATAATGCGATACCGCATTGAATCTCGCGAATGCGGTTCGTCCGAGCAGTGCATGATAGCCACTGCGGAAGGGGACGATATCGAAGAATAACTCCTTGCTTTGGAAGTTGTCCGGAGATCCGAAGACCACTTCCAGTGTGATTGAGCCCGTGCAACAGGCCTCTACACCTGGTATGACATCTTTAAAGGTGGTTTTTGTGGGCTTGATCCTTGAGGGGTCGATGCCCATTTTGCGCACTGTATCCTGATAGAGCAGGTTCAGGCTGCTGCCACCGTCCATAAGGACTCATGTGAGATGGAATCCATCAATGATGGGGTCGAGGACCAATGCGGCCGAACCGCCATGACGGATACTGGTAGGATGGTCCCTGCGATCGAAAGTGATTGTACAAGAAGACCATGGGTTGAACTTTGGGGCGACTGGCTCCATCGCGTAGACATCCCTTAGTGCACGCTTCTGTTCCTGCTTGGGAATATGGGTTGCGTATATCATATTCACCGTTTTTACCGGGGAGGAAATTTCTTCTGCCCTCCTGTGTCCGGCGACCGGGTCTCCTCGTCGTCATTACTATGCAGCCCCTTTTCCTTGTTTTTGGCATTCAGCTTGCCGACCTGTTTGAACACCCAGCATTCTCTGTTGGTGTGGTTGGCTGGTTTATCGGGGGTGCCGTGAATTTGACACGAGGGATCGAGTATGCGGTCCAGACTGGACGGGCCCAGATTGTTTCTTTTGAATGGCTTTTTCCGCCGACCGGACTTAGAGCCACTAAATCCAGCATTGATTGCCGTGTCTTCGGCGTTGTCACCATTGTTGTGACGCTTGTGTTTGTTGCGTCGTGGCTTGCCATTGCTATCTCTGGCATCTAAAGTGCCAGGATTTCTTGATGCGCTGTTGCTATGAGCCATCCAGCTGTCCTCGCCCGCACAAAAGTGGGTCATGAGTGTCGTGAGGGCTGCCATGGACTTCGGCTTTTCTTGGCCGAGGTGTCGAGCGAGCCACTCGTCGCGGATGTTATGCTTAAAGGCCGCTAGGGCTTCGGCATACGGACAGTCGACAATTTGGTTTTTTTGAGTTAGGAACCAAGTCCAGAATTTCCTGGCTGACTCTCCGGGCTGTTGGGTTATGTGACTTAAGTCATCAGCGTCCGGTGGTCGCACATAGGTGCCCTGGAAGTTATCAAGGAATGCGTCTTCTAGGTTCTCCCAACTGCCAATGGAGCTTGCCGGCAAGCTGTTCAGCCAATGCCTAGCCGGTCCTTAGAGCTTAAGTGGGAGATACTTGATGGCATGTAGATCATCACCGTGGGCCATGTGAATGTGGAGAAGGAAATCTTCAATCCATACCGTGGGGTCTGTTGTACCATCATATGATTCAATGTTCACGGGTTTAAACCCTTCTGGGAATTCATGATTCATTACTTCATCGGTGAAGCAAAGGGGGTGTGCGGCTCCTCTATGCCGGGCTACATCACGATGCAGTTCAAATGAGTCTGGTCTGTTGTATTCGGCCCGGTCGGATTTGCTTTTAGTATATCTGGCGTGTCGGTCATTGTCGTGCGTTGGGGCGCGCCCCCATGATCCATAGATCGATCTTGACTGTCCTGTTTTGTTTTCCAATATGTCTCACAGGTCCTGCGTGTAGCCCTGGGCCTTAGTATTTTTGCTTGATTGGCGACGGGGTGCAGGCTGGACTTCGGGCTGATACGCCGCTTTGTCCCAACCACGAGGTGGCCGGTCAGCCGCATCATGCGCTCGTAGTGTGGGCTTTAATGCCTCTTCCTCGAGTTGAGGTAGCAACCTACGCTTTGGGTAACTTTTGGTAGGGTGCTCGAGTCTGTATTCCTTGGCTGCCAGGACCTCAGTCCATCTGTCAGTTAGCAGATCTTGATCAGCTTGAAGCTATTGCTGCTTTTTCTTCAGGCTTTTTGCAGTGGCTATAAGCCGGCGCTTGAAGCGCTCCTGCTTGACGGGATCCTCAGGCACGGTGAATTCTTTGTTGTCGAGGCTCACCTCGTCTTCGGAGAGGGGCATGTAGTTGTCATCCTTTGATTCTCCATCTGTTGCCTGTTCCTTAGGGCTAGCTTTCCCATCCTCCCGTTCGGCCTGCTCGAAGCCTGGCTGGGCGGGGTTGTTTTCGTCTTCGGCACCATCCGGATTGCTATCGTCTCTTGTGCCGGTATTGCTATTTTTTCTCTGACGGGGCTTAGAGCGGCGCCGATGACGTGGGTGCTTAGATTGCTTCTCAAGGGGATTATCCTCCGTTGCCTCATTGTTGTCGCTTTCCTTGGGGGTGTCCACCATATATATATCGTATGATGAGGTGGTTGTCCAGCGCCCTGTGGGCGGTGGTTCCTATTCTTCTCCTACATCGTAATCCATACCGTCGATGTCTTCGTAGTTGAAGTCAAGCATGTCGGTTAAGATATCAAAAGTGGCTATTAAGTGGGTGGTGGGTGGGGAACGAATTTCTTCGTCGTCCGCTTCCCACTCCAGCCAGACATAGTTCGGCCAAGAGTCTCCTGACAAAGAGAGAGACCTCAATGAATTTAGCACGTGGGCGAGTATTGAAAGATATCCACGGAGGTAAACTCCATGATAGGTGCCCAATCTGATTTGATAGGCACGGACATACGCGGTTAGGAGCATGTGGCCGGAGACGAGTCCGAGGGTCCGATGGCACAGATTTCTTTGGATATGAAGTCTGTGTTTGGCTCTAGCGCCGATGAGTGTGCGGCCTCCATGGCGGGGTCCATCCACCCGTCCTCGGATGGCATGATCTGCTGATCAATTGTAAGTGTAGCGGGATTTTTACGCCCAAACTACGAGTGTCATGTTCTCCACAGGGACTAGGCGACGACAATTACGTTCGACTAAAGCTAGGTGACCCAATTGAATGATGAGAATAGAAAATAAACCTAACACTAACAAGGATCATCAACAAAGAAAATGACAAATAAGCAAAGGGAGATGAAGATTATCTTTACTCTGTCTTTTTAATATTTTTGTATTACTTGTGGATCTACAATACTAACACAAACAGGAGTCAATATCAATTAAAGCTACAAGACAAGGACACATTACTATCAAACATAAACAGAGGGAAGAAAGCGAGAATATATGACAAAACATAATTGTTTCAAATCAAACACACACACACACATATTTATATATCACATGTACATAGCTAATACAGGGACTACAGAACACACAAAACCACACATATGCGAACAGGATACTACACCACGGTTCAGGTTACACAAGAGATAACAGAAACGAAATCTAACAAGCCACAAGATTAGTACCCACAAATCAACACAACAGTATTTAACAAGTAAAAATTACTAGTAGAAATTAACTAGTACAGCAAGAAGAAATACACAGGGTGAACACATATATATGCCGACAGAACACATATTACCAAAGCCAAAATGTTAGACATCACTTAGTTTCGTAAGAAAAGAAATCCACTATTCAGAACATAGAATTCATGACATGATATTTAACAAGTACGAACTGATCAAACTAGTTGGTTGCAAACACTTATCAAAATCTGAAACTTACAAGTCCTACACAACTCCTATTACAGAAAATTCAGAGTACAGTAGCAAGAAAAGGGAGAGATTCAAAGATTAATTCCTAGTCAATCTTCAGGCTTGCAGCTGTAGATGGTGTAGGTGATGGAGAGGATCAGCAGGGGGCGAGTTGGAGAAGGAGAGGTACAGCAGCAGAGGGCAGAGCAGCAGCAAGGTAGGGAGAAGAAAGAGCAGCAGGCTGGGGTTCAGAGAAGATTAGGAGCAGCAACTAGAGGCAAGGGAAGAAGAGAGCAGCGACAGGAGAAGAAGGAAACAGCAGCGTGATGAGGAGAGGAGCAGCAGCGTGAGATATCAGCAAGGGGGCGCAGTAGAAGAAGAGAAGCAGCAACAGTTTTGTTATTCAGAATGGACTAGGAGCAGCCACAGGTTTGTGGTTCAGAGAGGACTAGGAGCGGCAGCAGTTGAGGTTCAGGGAAGAAGAAGTCTAGCAGCAACAGGATTTGAGGAGAGGGAAGAAGCAGCAGGTGGCGCGGGGAACCAAACACCCGTCTGGTCGGGCGCGCCAGGCGCGGCGACGAAGTGGAGCGCCCAAGGCGATGGCGGTGAAGACGGAGTGGTGGATGGATGATGTGGTGCTGGTGGGTGAAGGTGCTGGTGGAGCAGTGATGTCCGGAGGCACGCCGCCATGATGGCCTGGTCGCGACGGCGGCCGAAGGTGGGAGAAGAAGTGGTCAGGGGGAGAGAGATGGAGATGTTAGGCTCGATGGGGAATGGAGGCGTGCTAGGGATTTTGATCCCCCATGATCCGATCTGTCTTTTTTTTACTTTGGCCCTCCTCCTTTCTTCTTTCTTCCCAAGTAGATCCTCTCTTCTATAGTTGGCCCCCTGGCTACTTCGTTTCTTCTCGCACAAGTCCATTCTTCCTCCTCTTCATCGTTCTCTTAGCCACGTAGTCCGGATCTTGAAGATTTATAGTGCCTTTGCGCACATTTCTGCAAAATAGACCAAAGACTAGTAAATGATACTTTATATGATTTTCATGCAAATATTCAATATTTCATAGCAAGAATTGATGGTCATATCTCAATAAATAATAAATTTCTATGCCAAAATTGTATATATGAAATGTGCTTATCAAGTTCCCCCACACTTAAACTTTTGCTTGTCCTCAAGCAAAGGCATATGACAAGAGCAAGAATGTGAACAGTGAGCTGATTAGAGAATACCAAGTGAAGTAGATGCCTAAACAGTGCATGCTTTGGACTTAGCTAGTACAAATTAATGGTTAGGAGTGCTTCAAAGCGGTAAGATACTAGTAAGCATGACCATTTTAAACTTTTACAATGATAAAAGAGGATCAACAAGTTTAAATGATGACTGCGCCAAATGGTTCCTAAAGAGAGCATGATCCCGAGAACAAAAAGAACTGGAATTAAATCTCTTATTTGCAGAAATATGACTTTGTGGGTGAACCACTTATTGAATTTGAAAGAAACACACATATTATTTCATTAGTCTCACCGAAGGAACATACCACCGATCCCGAGAACATGGTATACACCTGGCTCAACCAATTTTTATTAATTTTTTTTGTTTGTCTCCCCAAAGGAACATACCACCGATCCCGAGAACATGGTATACACCTGGTTCGACAATTACATTTTTATTGTAATTAATTACTGCCCAAGCTAACCTGATTTCACATGCCACCGATCCCGGGAACATGACATGCTACTGTAGGTAGCCAGACTTATTTATTCATTATTACTTATCTTAAATGAACAACGCATAAGAACAAAAACAGGAATCATCACTTCTCCATGTCTGGTTCACATGCTACCGATCCAGGGAACATAGCATGCTAATCCATAGTGGTTAGGTGATTGCTCTCAATGGGAAGACACTTGGCACAAATTCAGCATCTAAACGTGGTGATCTAGGTGTATCAAGGTAAAAGCAGAAAATGATTAAGTTTTCTAGTGTACTAGGGATTTGAGCACTCAAAACTAATAACTTTCACTAATTTCAGCAAAGCAAGCAATATGTAGATCACTAGTTTACATGGCATTCAATAAACAGTTCGCATATTCTCATCAAGCACCATATGTCAAATAAAATTCAATGGGGCAACATTTAAGACTTGGCTTAAGCAACCCAAATAACATTTGATTTCAGCATGTATCAATGGATAATATACTCGGAATGGGTCATGAAACAGCTCACCGGGCTTTGATGATGTAGCACTCGCTCGGTCACCACACCAACTGCAGCTCCTCTCCTTTTGCTTCTCTATCCTCATGCCTGCTTCAGCTTCTCCCTTCCTCGTGTGTGCCCCCTTGCTTCTCCTCATCCCCATGCTCTGAGTCCACCAGGGTCCAAAGGAATGTCACCTCGAACCTGGTCAGCATGTAATGGATCGTGCATAAGCAAAAACCTGAAAGCACTCTCAACAAAAGAGACAATGCAAGTGGTAGGGATAATACCCTCCAAGTCATCAATCGAACACCCAATTACATAAGCATATCTATAAAGCACATGTTTAGGATGGTACAAATCAGTAAGCTCAATGCTAGTATTAGAATCACACGTTTCATTAAGCATGGGTATAGCATTAGGAACATAAGTATCATGAATAGAGATATGAGCAATGCCACTAACAGGGTGTGTATGATCATGTCCAAGCAAATAGTTTTTCAAATCTACCTTAAGTGATGGCATCATGCAATGCAAGGTAGTAGCAAACAAATCATATGAAGACATGTCATTAAGAGGATTAGATAAACCTGCTACATCACGCTCTTGTGTGACAATAGGCAAATGAATTTCTGGTTCTTCAAGTTCATCTACAGCAGCTTCTTTTGCTTCTTCAAGAGTAGTAGATGATGAGTCTTCAACTTGATTACTAGGTTGTTCGAACTCTGGATCATCTTGTCCCTTGGCTTCGAGTACATCTTCAATCTGAGGTCTCTCTTCCTCTGGATCTTCTATGGTGCTACTACCAGCAACACTTAATTGAGTCTGAAGTGTCCCCATCTGTGGATATTCACTAACATGATCTGGTAGGGGTGCTGAGATCACTACCTCGCTGTCTTTCTGAGCAATGTTCTCTTCATCACCATCATTGCTAAGTTTCAACAGTGACACCGATGACTTCCACCAGTCATGCAGCTCAGCAACACATGGGATCTTCTCAGGATATTGAAGTATCAGCTCTTCTAAATTTGACTCAACCTCTTGTATCTCTCTCCTTGGAATGTCTCCGACTTGCTTAATTGTATGTGCAGGAGTTGGAATCTCATCTTCACTATTCTTCTCTGAGATACTCTCTTTAACTGAGATAGAGGCAGCCACCGGCAGAGCTAATGATTTCTTCTTGACAAATATCCCAGATACAGTTGTAACACAAGTGTGGGCAATTGGTGCCACGACTAAATTCCACCAGTCACATAGTTGACTAACACTAGTGAATTTCTCCATATCTTGTTGTCTCAACTTAGCACCAATCAGAGTAGGTTCCTCATAAACATCTTCTTGCAACTTTGACTCGGTCTGGACAGCTTCATTGCCATGAGGTATTGGATCTACTACTGTGGTTTCCATCTGATCTACAATGGTTGCATCATCTTGAAAAATATCATAATCATCATCAAGGATACTTGAAGTAAGATCAATCTTTCTACATGGAGGATCTAATTCAGCTCTGAAATGTTGTTGTCCCCGGAATGGAACATGCTGGTTTTGAATATTAGGCACCATGGATGATTTCTGTTCACTTATGGAACACACAACTTCTGATTGCAGATGGCTTGCAACCTTCGGATTTGAACTAGGCCTTTCATAACCCCATTGCATTTGGTGGAAGGCAATGCACTCAATGAGAATAATTGCACCCTCAACGGTCTTGTTCATGATTGTTCCACCAGCGGACATATCAATAAGATCTCTCGAAGCATGTGTCAGCCCTCTATAGAATATCTGGAGCACTAACCAATCCTTTTGCCCATGATTAGGACATTTTCTAAGCAAATACTTATATCTCTCCCAAGCTGCATACAAGCTCTCACTTCCATCTTGCACAAAACTGAGGATCTGGTCACGAATTGCAGCTTGCTTGTAAAGTGGAAAATATCTGTGCAGGAAAGCTTGTGAAATATCACCCCAAGTGTAAGATCTTGATGGCAAAGAATAGTACCAGTCCTTAGCAGCATCTCTGAGAGAGAATGTGAACAGCATACACTTGATAGCATCTTGGAAACGCCATGATACTGGACTGTATTGGCATACTCCAGAACATTACTAATGTGCTCATGAGGGTCTTCATTGGGTAATCCTCTAAACTGATTCTGCAAGACGAGAGCAGTAAGTCCAGGCCTCAACTCAAAATTTTCGGCCTCAATAGATGGCCAAATTGGCCCTGTCATCGTGTCCAAACTACTTGGCAACCAAAGATCACGTACTAAAGCCATATGTTCAAGTGCAACTGTCAATCAGCCTACAAATATTAAGATATCCTACACACGCTCACAAACATCAAACATTGGTGAGAGGGTTAGTATCCTAATAAACCGAAGCAACAAAAAGTAAAAAGGTAAAAGAAACACAGAAATAAATTTGACTGGAAATTTAAACAAAAACTATACTAAACCTAGTCTATAGCTTCGCACAATCGCTCGACGCTAGTCCCTGGCAACGGCGCCAAAAATGATCAATTGTAAATGTAGCGGGATTTTTACGCCCAAACTACGAGTGTCGTGTTCTCCACAGGGACTAGGCGACGACAATTACGTTCGACTAAAGCTAGGTGACCCAATTGAATGATGAGAATAGAAAATAAACCTAACACTAACAAGGATCATCAACAAAGAAAATGACAAATAACCAAAGGGAGATGAAGGTTATCTTTACTCTGTCTTTTTAGTATTTTTGTATTACTTGTGGATCTACAATACTAACACAAACAGGAGTCAATATCAATTAAAGCTACAAGACAAGGACACATTACTATCAAACATAAACAGAGGGAAGAAGCGAGAATATATGATAAAACATAATTGTTTCAAATCAAACACACACACACACACATTTATATATCACAGGTACATAGCTAATACAGGGACTACAGAACACACATAACCACACATATGCGAACAGGATACTACACCACGGTTAAGGTTACACAAGAGACAACAGAAACGAAATCTAACAAGCCACAAGATTAGTACCCACAGATCAACACAACAGTATTTAACAAGTAAAAATTACTAGTAGAAATTAACTAGTACAGCGAGAAGAAATACACAGGGTGAACACATATATATGCCGAGAACACATATTACCAAAGCCAAAATGTTAGACATCACTTAGTTTCGTAAGAAAAGAAATCCACTATTCAGAACATAGAATTCATGACATGATATTTAACAAGTACGAACTGATCAAACTAGTTGGTTGCAAACACTTATCAAAATCTGAAACTTACAAGTCCTACACAACTCCTATTACAGAAAATTCAGAGTACAGTAGCAAGAAAAGGGAGAGATTCAAAGATTAATTCCCAGTCAATCTTCAGGCTTGCAGCTGTAGATGGTGTAGGTGATGGAGAGGATCAGAGGGGGCGAGTTGGAGAAGGAGAGGTACAGCAGCAGAGGGCAGAGCAGCAGCAAGGTAGGGAGAAGAAAGAGCAGCAGGCTGGGGTTCAGAGAAGATTAGGAGCAGCAACTAGAGGCAAGGGAAGAAGAGAGCAGCGACAGGAGAAGAAGGAAACAGCAGCGTGATGAGGAGAGGAGCAGCAGCGTGAGATATCAGCAAGGGGGCGCAGTAGAAGAAGAGAAGCAGCAGCAGTTTTGTTATTCAGAATGGACTAGGAGCAGCCGCAGGTTTGTGGTTCAGAGAGGACTAGGAGCGGCAGCAGTTGAGGTTCAGGGAAGAGGAAGTCTAGCAGAAATAGGATTTGAGGAGAGGGAAGAAGCAGCAGGTGGCGCGGGGAACCAAACACCCGTCTGGTCGGGCACGCCAGGCGCGGCAACAAAGTGGAGCGCCCAAGGCGATGGCGGCGAAGACGGAGTGGTGTCTGGATTATGTGGTGCTGGTGGGTGAAGGTGCTGGTGGAGCAGCGATGTCCGGAGGCGCGCCGCCACGATGGCCTGGCCGCGACAGCGGCCAAAGGTGGGAGAAGAAGTGGTCAGGGGGAGAGAGATGGAGATGTCAGGCTCGATGGGGAATGGAGGCGTGCTAGGGATTTTGATCCCCCATGATCTGATCTGTCTTTTTTTACTTTGGCCCTCCTCCTTTCTTCTTTCTTCCCAAGTAGATCCTCTCTCCTATAGTTGCCCCCCTGGCTACTTCATTTCTTCTCGCACAAGTCCATTCTTGCTCCTCTTCATCGTTCTCTTAGCCACTTAGTCCGGATCTTGAAGATTTATAGTGCCTTTGCGCACATTTCTGCAAAATAGACCAAAGACTAGTAAATGATACTTTATATGATTTTCATGCAAATATTCAATATTTCACAGCAAGAATTGATGGTCATATCTCAATAAATAATAAATTTCTATGCCAAAATTGTATATATGAAATGTGCTTATCATCGGCTCCGAATTGACGGACGGGGAAGCCGCAGGCGTGATCTCCAGAACACTTTCTGATGGAAGATCTAAGTCATGCTCGTCGTGACTGTTCGGCGCACCTGACATGGGCTCGAATCCGTCAAAGATCAAGTCTCCGCGGATGTCGGCAGTATAGTTCAAGCTTCCAAACCTGACCTAATGGCCATGGGCGTAGCTATCGATCTGCTCCAGATGGCCGAGCGTGTTGGCCCGCAGTACGAAGCCGCCGAATACGAAGATCTGTCCGGGGAGGAAAACCTCCCCCTGGACCGCATCGTTGAATATGATTGAAGGAGCCATCAAGCCTTCTCGTGACGACCAAGTGGAACTCTCAATGAAAGCACCAATTTCGGTGTCAAAACCGGCGGATCTCGGGTAGGGGGTCCCGAACTGTGCGTCTAAGGCTAATGGTAAAAGGAGGTGGGGGACATGATGTTTACCAAGGTTCGGGCCCTCTCGATGGAGGTAATACTCTACTTCCTGCTTGATTGATCTCTATGATATGAGTATTACAAGAGTTGATTTACCACGACATCATAGAGGCTAAACCCTAGAAGCTAGCCTATGATTATGATTGTTGCCGTCCTACGGACTAAACCCTGCGGTTTATATAGACACCGGAGGGAGCTAGGGTTACACAGAGTCGGTTAGAGAGAAGGAGATCTACATATCCGAATTGCCAAGCTTGCCTTCCACGCAAAGGAGAGTCCCACCCGGACGTAGGATGAAGTCTTCAATCTTGTATCTTCATAGTCCAACAGTCCGGCCAAAGTATATAGTCCAGCTGTCCGAGGACCCCCTAATCCAGGACTCCCTCACAAGGCCACAAGGTTATCTTCATGAAGGTTCACAGGATTGACCTGCTGCCGGACATCCTCGATGATGTTCATGGCAAGGTTCGTCTTGTGTCCAGCCCAAATTAGATCAAGGCATGAAATAGTTGCCCCAGCTAGTGTTTAATAGTAGTTTGGATTGTGTCTAATTATCCGAACCTTGCCTGTTATCGAGCCCTCTGGGCTAGTACTCTGTTTGAATCCGTCTATGGGAACTGCTGCTACTTTTCTGTGCCTGTGAATCATGTGAGAACCATCGTAATTGTTGCCGAAACAGATGCGTCCTCACTAGTTTTTTCATGAATATGGCATGGTAAGACATAAGTTGTCACGGTTTATCATACGAGTAGTGTGTGTTTGATGAAATAGAGTACTCATTCGAGAACTGTGCGCCAACGTATACATAAGTACTTGTAAACACTGTTGGTGCTACCCCACTTGTAAGCAGTTGTTGAAAACACGGCACATTGGCTCGCTCGCTTCAACACTAGGATATCGACCAGCTAACAATCAACAATCTGATGTCTGACATATAAGAAACTATGTATATTGTTACAGTGGTTCATGCAGTTAACTGAGGCCACTATGTAAATTCCAAATGTTCACACACTAGTCCAGCGTTCATGTGGAACACTCACATTAAATTCGGCTTCATAAAAAACTTGAAAAGCAGAAGTTAAGCAATTTTATACATATCAATGATTCATAGAACATAACAAACATATACTAGTTCACAACAAAAGACAAAGTTGTGAGAAGGTTTACAAATCAGGAAAAACAAGCAAGGATTCTCTGAGCAAAAGGCCTCCCGGCAAGCTTAAATTTCCTAGAGTTCACTCAAGTTTTTTCTTGTTGCCACCATCCAGGGTTAGGTTCTCTCATTCCAGAATAACCAATTATAATTGTGTTCTCAGCTGGAATGCTGAACTGAACCATGCAGTGTACTGACCAGCTGAAATTCTTGTGCATTCCATTAAATTAAGCACCGCTATTTGCAGGATGTAGTTGTTTTCGCTCGTCCCTGCACTGCAATCATGAAGTAAAATGTATGAATTAGCTTCTTTTAGAATGCGTTGGTCATTCTACCTAGTTACTACCAATGTAGGAATACCTTGAACACTGGTGGTTAGAGGACGGCAGCTAGGAATAGCCATCTCATTTTGTGCAGTTGTACTAAAACTAAGGTCTGTACTTTTGATTCCGCAGATAGAAACGATATCAAGACAGACATCCCTATTTGCGCAAATATGAAATACGGTTATTTAAACAGTGAAAAATATTTGCAGTGGCATATGATTAACAGCGGCATCTATTGTGTTATAATTGGCACTAGATTTACAGTATGGAAGTGCCCTTAAGTATGTAGCATCACATCACATCAACACTCCACTAGATTAACATGCAGAACAATAGCATTAGTATTACTGTCATGAGAGTAGCACATGGTCAGTAAATGTGCAATCAAATTTGTGCAGTTTCCACTGGGATGAAGCAATGTTAATTAGCGGTGTGAGATTTAAGTGTAACTGCAAAAACACAATTCATGGGAAATAAAGCAAGACGGAAGCAATTCATAAAATGGTGGTGAAATTGCTTCAATTTATCGATGCACTAGACCATTACTTATAGTGACATTAGGTGGCATTGCTTAATGCTTCATGTGATTTTACACTAACAGTAGCGATATGGGCGTAGGGATAGCAGGGGCATAAAGTGGTGAGGCAGATGTGGTTGCCGTGAGCGGCAAACACTCAGGCAGCATGTTTGCATTTGTCCCATTTTTTATCTCCTCGTCGACATTTTTGTATGTGAGCACAGGAAATCTAGACCTGCTCATTCTCATTTGCGTTGTCCCCCAAACCCCTCACTTTCTTTCCTTTTTCAACCAACAGATAGGCCCATTTCCCTCCACCCTTCGCCATCCACCATGCTTTCTTCGCCTTTTCAACCAAGAGACCGGTTGGGTAGCCAGTATCTACTACTTTCCCCCGTTTCCTCTTAGAACCAAGTCCTAGATTCATGCTACAACTTTCCCACTTTCTTCCGTGTTTGAACCAACTCTTAGAGCTGACTGTATGAACTAGGTTTACCTCTAATAATAATTAAAGTCTAGGTGGCTTTGGAATAGCCGATGAAGTAGAAAAAGATCCACACGCAGCCAACTGGGGAGCTAGGGCAGTAGAGCAAGGCAGGTTTTGAAGGAATATATACCTGAGGGTCATCGGCATGTGGCAAAGACGGCGTCCGGAGGCCGCATCTTGGCCACAATACCGCAGGGAGGAAGAAGGGGTCGGAGGCCCTCCCGAGCTGGCGCTCTCTTAGAGAGAACGGCACCGCCGCCGATCGGGACGCGCGGGCAGCCGTTGGTATCCTCCCTCACCAATGACGACAGCGTGAACGATGTACCTACACCCCTGCCCCGGTCGAGGTGGTCCGGCCAGATTTGTGACCAGCCGTGAGCAGAGAGAGTGTGTGGCTACCTATGTCTTGCTTAGATCTAGAGAGCATGAGAGAGTGAAAGAGAGGAACCCTAGTAAAGCAAGCGCTAAGGCTCCTGCTTATATATATATAGTGGAGTGATTTTGTTGTACCAGCTTCAAAAAAATGCGCTCCTACGTGTACCCGCGAGTGGGTGTGAGAGAACTAGTGCGTGCGTGCACCGCTTCTCTTTGTGAGAGTACAATATACAATGCCCAAAGAACGTTCGCCACAAGAGTAATAGTATAAGTGTGTGACGTGTGAGCTAAAATAAAATGTGCGCGACGTCTTTTGTTTTTTAGAAGTTCTGAGCGTAGGGTGTGAATAGCACATATGTGTATGACGTCTACCTGCAGATAGACGGTGGGTGCGAGAGGACTCGGGAGATTCGTGACTCGTGAGGGTGCTTGTGTGCGTGAGAGCGAGGGGAACGTATCAATGCAATGCATGTGTCCGTAAATCATTATCCGACAAACGCGCCACAAGCCTTTTCCAGACGAACGGTGTAAGAACCGTTAGATCAGCATCCCGCAGTGTCAGTTTTGCCATGTCATTTAACAGAACAGCCACTCCTCCTACACACAAATCTTCCACGTGACTGTTAGCAACTGCCGTATGCTCCTCCCTCCGTTCCAATGCAGTGCATATAGCTTTATTGAAAACTCAAACCTCGCAAACTTTTATTGAGTTTTCGTGTACCAAAATGCACGTATAGATTACCGAGTATATATCATTTCATTCATCTTCGAGAGGTAACTATAAAGATGGGGGAGGAGTCTACAAAGAAAGACCATCGTATCACCTGCAGCAATTTCAACCATCCTTTGGTGTGGAGGAATATCATAGGAACTCTATATGATATGATTTTTATAGGATTTTTTCCTTTAGAGTCAATTGGTTCATAGGAATAGATTCATATACTCCACATTTCAAAGGAAATAAACATGATATCATTTTTATAGCTTTAGATCCAGTTGGTTCATATGAATGGATTCCTGTACTCCCATAATTTAAAAGGAAAATAAAAATTAGCGTATATTCAATAGAAAAGTTCCTGCGATGTGAACCAAATGACATCTCTTTTCTAATCCCTCCTCATAGGAATTGAGATACATGTCATCTCTAGATTCAATAGAAAAGTTCCTATGATGTGAACCAAATGACATCTTTTTTCCAATCCCTACTCATAGGAATTGAGATACTCCATGTCATCTCTTTCCCTACAACTTCCATGTATACATCTTCTATTCCTAAATAGCTAGTACAACCCACTAGTAGCTTTTTTCCAAGACATGCAACTATGGCACAAGAACACGTCATGCATGCAAGTCATAAATCACATTGTTTTTGTACTCTATCCATGCAAGCACCACATCATCAATTCGTGCATGTTACTCGTAAGTTATTTCTTGCATTAAATTTTGTATTGACAAGTATGTACTGGTCACGTGCACACATATGTAGTTCACATTCACATTTTTGTTAGAAATGTCATTCTTTTAACTGGAATTCATTTTTTCTCTTTAGTTATAGATGTTTTTGGAGGAACTTTTATGCATTATCTATACCCCTATATAGTGTGCGAATAAGTTTGAAAGATGGTCGTCAGATGAAGCTAATCCGACAGTGCAGAGATGGCAAATCCGAGCACTACTGGTCATTGGATATCATCAACATTCCACCAGATTCTGCCACATGTACAATTTAGAAGACTCCATGGTTGAACTTAAGCATAATGCACAAACCTCAAAACACAAGCACTTCTCCTTTGTTCTAGAATCTTCCGTATCATAATTGGCCAAACTTTTTTTCTAAATGAATTGCCATTATTTGTTTTTTACTTTATGCTTTACAATGCACAACCCCATGAATCTTAACATTTTGATAAAACTAACTGATTTTGAATGAGATGAACTATAAGAACTAAATGAACATCTACATCATGCATATATGAATCAAAGCTTTACATGCTATAGTGTGTATTTATTCATAATTTGGTTTCATGCGTTCAGTGCATGTGTACCTTACTAGTTTTGAGTAGAGTAGCAAATTTCACGCGGCCGCGGGTATATCAAAATCCAGGGCCCATGCACCATTGCCTTTCGGTCGAACCTACGTCCATAATTTTTGTATGTATATCTCCATTGGTCCCCGAACCCAAAATGCTGCCTCGTTCCCGTCAAACCAAGCGACCAACACATATTAAGGCGTTGACTCGAACTCAATCCCTCTCCTGTTTACTACGACATGGCCCCGCACGTCGTAGTACTCCTACAAACCCTACCGCCGCACGCATCATTGGTTTCTTCAAGAGGACGAGGAAGAAGCAGATTTTTAGTGGAGGCGCTTTAAAAAAAGGATTTGTAGTGGAGGCCCCTACCCTAGGGTGCCCTAGGTAGCTGCCACACACATCATTGGTTTTCTCTTTTCTTTATGATCTTGCGCCCTAGAGTGAAATGATGGTTGCTTCGTACATCCAGCCTAATGCAGGAAAGGTGGGGCTTTGTGATTTGACCCCTCATCGCTCATTTACTACTACTGCGGCGCTACCACCGGGGTGCCTCCAAGTCCAACCGCTGCTCCAAACTATAATTTGGTGCATCGCACGTGGAACAAGACGGTGGATGAGCCACATGTCGGCCAAAGGGGTCTTGTTAAGTGTGTCGCCATTTCATGTGCAGACTGACCCTTCTTGAGTTGCTACGCCAACACGACAGGAGCAACCTACCACTTGGTTTTGCTCCTTGGTGAATCCCGACTATATTGATCTAAAAAGGTACATACTGTACTACCCTCTTCATCTCGATTTATAGGGCGTGCACGTAGTTCTAGGTTGTCCATTTGACTAACTAAATATGAGTTACTATGTCACAAAAAGTATATCATTGGATTCTTAAGCGGATGTAGTTTCTAAACGTATACTGTTCATCACATATATAGCCAGTTAAATTCTCAACCTAGAACAACGTGCATGCCCTGTAAACCGATACGGAGGAAGTAGTAAAAATGAGGTGATTTTACCGAGAGATGAGCGGGGGAGCATGGCCTGTCATGCGGTCCCACGTGTCATGATGTACCAAGGTGATGCGTGTGCCCCTCTTGAGGTAGAACAATGGCAGAAGCAATAGTACGTGGTTTTCTTGAAGGAGATGATGGCGAAGCGAAGTGTGAAATAATGGTTGCTTCTTCCGTCTGGGAAGGTGCGGCATTGTGATTCGACGTCTCATTGCTTATTACTACTACTGGGGCGGTACGATTGGGGTGCGCCCCCCTGCTGTTCTACACTCTTATTTGGAGCATGACACATCGGCCTGGTTGCTATATGTCCCACATGTCGGTGATAGGAAGTACAGAATTCATGAAAGCGAGCGTCAACGGAGGAGTACAAGACACGACTTGGTTTTTGCTACTTCGTGCGATCCATTGGTACAAACCCGGACTAAAAATAGGCGAGGGCGGGTCTTTTCCCGCGCGGCAGCTAGGGGAGTTTGGCATAGTTTGTTCGAGGCAAGGAGGCAGGAAAGGAAACAAGCATATAAAGGTTGAGCGACTTAGTTTTGCAAAAATCTGATTTTACGGAGTATGTACCCACTATGGAGGTAGTACTACTTACTACTCCCTCCTTTCCGGTTTATAGGGCTCATCTAAAAAAATCGTTTTTCCATTTTATAAGTCTCAATTCTACTAGTAGTAGTAGTACCATCACATGTTGGATTTCGAGGTGCGTTAATCACCTGGTGCAAGCAGTGTCAAGAGAAAACTCACCAATGCATGTAGAAGTTCACGGAAATTTAGTGGTCATGCATGCATTCATTCTAATTAATGCCTCGGTAAACATAACTTCTTGAGAAAAATGAGCATACTAATTACTTGTGCAAACTACAAAATTAATTCCACCACTCACCGTCTACCTTGGTTGGAGAGATTTTGAAATTGAGCCATAAACTGGAAATGAGGGAGTAGTAACTTTTGTCTTGATTATTATTTGTGGCCTTATATAGATGCAAAATGTATTTTTTTTATAGTGGCCTTGTATAAGTAAATGGAAGGAGTACTAAAGGACATATACTTCAAACAATATGATAATCTCTCTAACCAAGGTAGGGACAAGGAGTAAACGGAGGGAGTAGTAAAATTTTCTCCTTGTCCTGTGAGCCACTGCGCGCGTGGGCGAGGGAGCGGGCATAAGGCATACTAGTAAGGGAGCTTCACCTCATCATGCAAGCCACCGCGCCCGTGGGCGGGGGAGACGTCATACTAAGCAAGCTTCTCCTCATTTTGCGAGTTGACGGGAAACATAAAAAGTACTCCAATGTATAGAGTCTTGCCTCTAAGGTAGGCCCCACATGGTTTGCCTCCTTTTTAACATAACGCGTCAAGTCGCAATTTGTTTGTTCACCCGTGATAGACGATGCTCCATCAAGTGGACAACCAGTATACGTGTCAAATTACCATGTGGGCTGCCTTTTCGTACAGAAATGAGCTCCATCGTGTACCCACGCGGGTGTGGTTGGGAAAGAGATGGGAGTACGTGCGTCATGCGTGCACCTCTTCTCTTCGTGCACGTCCACGACCTATGTGCGTGTGTGTGTGAGAGAGACACAAACCTAGACATAATGCGTCGTCCATCCCCATGCCTCCGCCCAGTCCGACCACCAGTCACCACCAAGCCCCACTCCTTCTCACCTTATCTCTCATCTTTCTCGAGATACCATTTTTTTGATAAAATTCTCAAGATACCATTTTTCCGATAAAATTCTAGAGATATCATTAGTTTTCACACATGGGATTACTCCTGCGTGGGTCAATCACAACAGGTGTTTTGTAAAAAAATGCATCTTGATGTTTCGTGCAATGCACGGGCATCTTGCTAGTCCATGAAAACAACACATGTCAAAATTTCACGGTGAACGAGGGGTTTGAATCTGCTGGGAGGGGCTGTTTGGATCTTGCCCTGGGTAGCCAAAATATTGGCGACCCTTTTGTCCACCGGTGCCTTTTTCACCGATGAACGGGGAATGGCTCGGGTGCTCATGCATCCTCCAGCGCGCACGTTGGAGATGAGCTCGCACGAGCTGTGCTTTTTTTGTCCCACCACGCCGCCGCGGCCAGCCGCAGAACGACCGATGACCTACAAATTACGCCATCCAACCGTATCCGCACACATTATGACAGCAACTCAACCAACCGGACGAAATTCATGCAAACACGGTGATATTTCATATAAACAACGACGAAAATCATATAAAATACCAAATTTTCATACAAACATGGCGGAATTCATTACATTCAAATGAACTACGCGGTGCTAGTTCTGGATAGCACAAGTATATAATACCGGCCTAAATGGTCGCCCGCTGATCCATTTGTGTTCCTCATGTCCGGCAGCACGATCACCGGACTGTCGGGAGCCCCAGAGGTATATGCTTCAGTGCAAAGGATGGCTCGCTTCCCCACTACCCAACTGATATCGTTGGCTGATGCCCAAGATGATGGTGGAAGGGGGCTTCTCCGCTTCCGTGGAGCCCATGTGGGGTCGACGAAGGTCCTCGCAATAAAAGGATCCGGCAAGACACCTGATGTGTACGCTAGCGTCGCCTCCAAAGTGGCCTTCATGGGACCCAAGCGGCGGCGGCCTCCCGTGTTCTACTTCTCCTCGATGATGGCGGCGGATGCGGAGGTGCTGGCCACCGACTCGTTGCTCTCCGTGCACCTGGCTTCTGTCACTGCTTGCATGGCGCGGCCGCCAGCATGGGAGTCTCGGCCATAGAAATGGGAGACGCGGTCGCAGAAACGGGAGGTGCGGTACGAGGCGGTGGCATGGATGGCAGCAAGGACGCCCGTGCGCCACTCCTCGTCGAGCTGGCCTGGAGCGGCGAGTTGCTGAACCGCGCGCCGGCTTGGGCGGCAACTGGCTCCGTCGGGCGGGGGAAGGGAGGTGGATCGGCGAGCTGCATAGCTCATATCTGGCGGGCTCGACGGGCCACCTAGCCGGCTTGGATGCAGGATAACTACTCTTCATAAGCCATTGTAAGAGTTGACAAAATGGTGAAGGAGGAGATAGGGGAGCGGCAGAGGTGTGCGATTCTTGGCCGATGTTTGGCCTCGTTTAAATAGGAGATTAAATAGACGATGGACGGGAGGAGCTCGGTCGGCGTTGCATTTAATGTTGGCCCGGTCATGAATGAACGTGTGTCCAGAGTGGGTTTCTCGGCTTCCACACGGGCGGGTTCCATGGAGGCGTTTGAATGCGGCAAGGAGGCGTGTTCAGTCGGGCGTGCAGCGAGTGGCGCCCTTGACTCTAACGTACGACACCGCGTCGTTCTTCCACTAACGTGTGGGCTCTTTGGGTACATGGCCTGCATGTCAGTGACCCAATGCAGGCAGCGCATGGCAGAGGAACTTTTGGTGGGCCAGGGCAGTCAGAAGCGGGCATTTCAGAAACTGATGATTGTTCATTGAGTGTGACGTCATCTATTTTATGTAGATAAGCCTACTATATAATGTAAGAGAATTTTAAAATTTTCATATATACGTTGATAGCCTGTTTGATACGTTGTGATTCATAAAGACCGCTACAAACATCAATGTTCTGCTTATCACAGATAAGATTGATTAATACCCGTAACAATCCATGTCCTTAACAAAGGGTGCATGCACGTATAGGTTGAGTGTGTGTCTTGCGTCGTGTGTTGTGTGCATGCAGGCGCGTGAGTGTTTTGTGCGTGCATGTGTGCGTTTCAGGGTTGCATGCATGTGTGCGTATGTGCGTGTGTTCATGAGTGCATGTGTACGTGCCAGTGTTGCACGCCTTCATGCGTGCGTGTGTTCGTTATGTGTATGTGTCAGTGTTGCACGCCTGCCTGCATGCGTGTGTTCGTGCGAGTGTTGCGTGTGTGCATGTGTACGTGCGGGGTGAGGCTACATGTCAGTCTTCTGACATTTCCATCTCTTCTCAGTAGATTTTCTAGCCGTTGGATATGAAATCAAGGGCCTCTAGTTTATCCTCAACCTCCACCCCCTGAGCTGCCAGCCAGCACCGGCCGAACCGCTGGCCCCCGCCGCCCACGTCTGGGGCGTGCCGTCACGCCGCCCCAAAACCACTCCCCACCGTCGGTCCACCGCTGCCCCGACCATCCCTCTAGAGCCCCCGCGCTGAGCTTTTTCTCCGGTGATCCCCACGCCACCGCCCAATCACCGCGCCCCCACCACCGGCGACTGTCAACCAGAGGTCTCACGACTCCGAATCCCCATCGACCACTAATTTATTACCATTTCTGTCCTTCATATACGCGCTGACGGGTGGGCCCTAAGGTAATGTGCGCTGCTGAGTGTGGACCGTTTGACTGGTCAATTGATCGTGTCATCAACAAATTATGGAGCTTTATGGTGAGCTAGTGACCGTATGATCACCCTAAAATGTATTTTATTAACACAGTACAGACTCAAAAACTACCATTTCTTTCTTTCATATACGCGCTGGCAGGTGGGCCTCACGGTTACGCGCCCCAATGGTGCAACACTAGTTGCGCCACGTGGAATGTTTGACTAGTCAATTGATTCTGTCATCAACAAAATACAGAGTTGTACGGGTGAGCCAGTGACCGTATAATCATGACATGTATTTTTTTAACACCGTACAGACGCAAGGGCTCATGTATATGCGCAAGCACTCACCGCCATAAGCGCACACACGTAGACCCTACCCCTATGAGCACCTTCGAGAGAGTGAGCCAGCATATGATCTTGAGATTTTACGAAGTCACCATAGGTGCCTCGTAGTCGAGTGTAACATCTCCTCCCACTGAACACACATCGCCAAAAAATACTGAAATTAACCCAGGATAAATGCGAGCACCAGGACTTTAACCCTGGTCGGCCGAGAAACCATTGTGCTCCTAACCATCCAACCACAGGTTGGTTAGCACCACAAAATGTATGTGGTGACTGTGATGAGCTTATTCTAAAGTCCAGTGACCATATCGTGCTTTCGCTTCAAATACAATGACCGTAAGTGTCGTCAACAAAATATGGAGCATGCATAATATACAAAGTCCGTCAGTGTCATCAACAAAATACGGAGACGTATTGTGAGCTAGATATTGTATGATCACCACGAGAATGTATACATTGATCGTAATGAGCATATTTTCTGAAGTCTAGTGACTGTATAGTACTTTCTCTTGAAATACAGTGACCGTCACGCGTGAATGTGTCATGGGCATGCATACTTTTAGAGGGCCGAGAGATAGTTTGTGTGCGTACGTGAAAGTGTTATAGAAAGAGGGGGTGTCCGGTGGAGACAAGGAGAGATATGCCATTCGTTTCTCTTTCCCGTGACTAATATTTTAGGGGAAAATATAAACATTCACAATGCAAAACAAATATTTTTGGATGCACCATGCAATTAACTTTCATGTATAAAATTGTACTATTGTATATGATTATTTTCGTAGTGGCCGATTGCGTGTGTGGTGTGGTGGGCACATCATTTCTAGTTGGGGTGGGCACATCATTTCTAGTTGTGGTGGGTCAACATGAGGACTCATGGGTCGGTTCCATCCTGCGCCACATAGGTTGGACCGGGACGCACTATACGAAGACCCATGTGGAGGACTCGGCGTACAACACGAAGCTACCAGAGTCATGGAGGACTCTATCCCCACTGGTGATAAGCCGACTATATATGATTTGTAACCCTAGGCCCCGAGTATGTTATAGAAGCCTGGGGGCTAGTTCGTCGATAGTATACACACACGCACAATGCCTGGTATTCACGTGTACTTTGTACACACCCATATCACTAATATACAGTACCAAGAGTAGGCTTTTTCCTCAACTGCAAGGGTCTGAACTAGGGTAAAACTTTTCCTCGTATTACCATCCAGCCTAACAGTCAGGGATATCCTACCGAATGATCTGATGGAATCATATCTGCTAACTACTAAGAGAGAGGTGTGTCTATGGGGGGGGCAAAGTGTGCGAGAGAGGCCTAAAGATAATGTGCGTGTGGGAGATCAGAGAGAGAGAGAGAGAGAGAGAGAGAGAGAGAGAGAGAGCGTGTGCGTGAGACACCCCGACACCCCGGGAGAGATTGTGAGCATGTGTGAAAGAGAAATGTTGATGCATATAAAGTGTGTGCACTTGTGCGTTAGATAGAGAGTTATATAGCACGTTTGTGAAAACGGGCTGAGGCATAGTGCATCTACATATAAAAGGCGGTTCTACGCATTAAATTAAAATATAAATGGCATTATTATTTTTGGATGAGATCATGAATTTTGCAATTTGCGTATGAACAAAAATCGGTCTATCAGACACTCATACTCTATTGAATTCTAGCATGTGCATGTGTTTATTTCATATTACCGATCCATAGAGTGAGACTGGTTTGAAATCCAGGCAATGCATTGCTTTTGCAATTCATATACAAACATTAATTAGTGCACTCCATGTTGTTAGTGTGAAGCACTTTATACATTTGTCACTTACATGGATACATTCCAAATTGCTAGCTACGAAATAGAATACATGTTGAATTCAACATAAAGGGGGTTTTGAAGATTCGAATTCATAGGAAGTGAATTCATCTATTTGAACCCGAGATAATGGCATTTGTAAATCAGATCTAAAAGGGGGCATCAATCTTTTTTGTGCGTTTGAACATGTTATATTCATACGCATGTCTAACTTTTTTTTGCAAACCAAGGAGATTATATCTGGAACCATGCATGAACGGAGGTAACTTGCATACTTTTTAATATATACTCGTGTACAATGTATATTCATGAAGCAAAGATGCCCTAGAGGCAATAATAAAGTTATTATTTATTTCCTCGTATCAAGATAAATGTTTATTATTCATGCTAGAATTGTATTACCCGGAAACATAATACATGTGTGAATATAAAGACAAACATAGTGTCACTAGTATGCCTCTACTTGACTAGCTCGTGAATCAAAGATGGTTAAGTTTCCTGACCATAGACATGAGTTGTCATTTGATTAACGGGATCACATCATTAGGAGAATGATGTGATTGACTTGACCCATTTCGTTAGCTTAGCACTAGATCGTTTAGTATGTTGCTATTACTTTCTTCATGACTTATACATGTTCCTATGACTATGAGACTATGTAACTCCCGCTTACCGGAGGAACATTTTGTGTGCTACCAAACGTCACAACGTAACTGTGTGATTATAAAGGGGCTCTACAGGTGTCTCCAAAGGTACTTATTGAGTTGACGTATTTCAAGATTAGGATTTGTCACTCCGATTGTCGGAGAGGTATCTCTGGGCCCTCTCGGTAATGCACATCATTATAAGCCTTGCAAGCAATGTAGCTAATGAGTTAGTTACGGGATGATGCATTACATAACGAGTAAAGACACTTGCCGGTAACGAGATTGAACTAGGTATTGAGATACCGACGATCGAATCTCGGGCAAGTAACATATCGATGACAAATGGAACAACGTATGTTGTTATGCGGTTTGACCGATAAAGATCTTCATAGAATATGTGGGAGCCAATATGAGCATCCAGGTTCCATTATTGGTTATTGACCGGAGACGTGTCTCAGTCATGTCTACATAGTTCTCGAACTCGTAGGGTCCGCACGCTTAAAGTTAGATGACGGTTATATCATGAGTTTATATGTTTTGATGTATCAGAGGTAGTTCGGAGTCCCGGATGTGATCATGGACATGACGAGGAGTCTCAAAATGGTCGAGACATAAAGATCGATATATTGGACGACTATATTTGGACACCGGAATGGTTCCGGGTGAGATTGGGACAATACAGGAGCTCCGGGAGGTTATCGGAACCCCCCGGAAGGTATATGGGCCTTAATGGGCTTTAGTGGAAAGGAGGGGAAAGGAGCAAGGGAGGGGGAGCCCCCCCCCCAAGCCCAATCCGAATTGGGAAGGGGGCCGGCCCCCCTTTCCTTCCTCCCTCCTTCCTCTTCCTTCCCTCTCCCTCTCCAAATAGGAAAAGGAGGAGTCCTACTCCCGGTGAGAGTAGGACTCTCCCCTTGGGCGCGCCTCCTCCCCTTGTCCGGCCCCCTCCTCCACTCCTTTATATACGGGGGAGGGGGGCACCCCATAGACACAACAATTGATCATTGATCTCTTAGCCGTGTGCGGTGCCCCCCTCCACCGTAGTCCTCCTCGATAATATCGTAGTGATGCTTAGGCTAAGCCTGACGTCGGTAGAACATCATCATCGTCACCATGCCGTCGTGCTGAAGGAACTCTCCCTCGAAGCTCGGCTGGATCGGAGTTCGAGGGACATCATCAAGCTGAACGTGTGCAAGAACTCGGAGGTGCCGTGCGTTCGGCACTTGATCGGTCGGATCATGAATATGTACGACTACATCAACCGCGTTGTGCTAACGCTTCCGCCTTCGGTCTACGAGGGTACGTGGACACACTCTCCCCTCTCGTTGCTATGCATCACCCTTATCTTGCGTGTGCGTAGGAAATTTTTTGAAATTACTACGTTGCCCAACAGTGGCATCCGAGCCAGGTTTTTTGCGTAGATGTTATATGCACGAGTAGAACACAAGTGAGCTGTGGGCGATACAAGTCATACTGCTTACCAGCATGTCATACTTTGGTTCGGCGGTATTGTTGGATGAAGCGGCCCGGACCGACATTACGCGTACGCTTACGCGAGACTGGTTCTACCGACGTGATTAACACAGGTGGCTGGCGGGTGTCAATTTCTCCAACTTTAGTTGAACCGAGTGTGGCTACGCCTGGTCCTTGAGAAGGTTAAAACAGCAGTAACTTGACGAACTATCGTTGTGGTTTTGAAGCGTAGGTAAGAACGCTTCTTGCTCAGCCCATAGTAGCCACGTAAAACTTGCAACAACAAAGTAGAGGACGTCTAACTTGTTTTTGCAGGGCATGTTGTGATGTGATATGGTCAAGGCATGATGCTATATTTTATTGTATGAGATGATCATGTTTTGTAACCGAGTTATCGGCAATTGGCAGGAGCCATATGGTTGTCGCTTTATTGTATGCAATGCAATCGCCCTGTAATTGCTTTACTTTATCACTAAGAAGTAGTGATAGTCATATAAGCAATAGTTGGTGAGACGACAATGATGCTATGATGGAGATCAAGGTGTCGTGTCGGTGACGATGGTGATCATGACGGTGCTTCGGAGATGGAGATCACAAGCACAAGATGATGATGGCCATATCATATCACTTATATTGATTGCATGTGATGTTTATCTTTTATGCATCTTATCTTGCTTTGATTGACGGTAGCATTATAAGATGACCTCTCACTAAATTTCAAGATAAAAGTGTTCTCCCTGAGTATGCACCATTGCCAAAGTTCGTAGTGCCCAGACACCATGTGATGATCGGGTGTGATAAGCTCTACGTCCATCTACAACGGGTGCAAGCCAGTTTTGCACACACAGAATACTCAGGTTAAACTTGACGAGCCTAGCATATGCAGATATGGCCTCGGAACACTGAGGCTGAAAGGTCGAGCGTGAATCATATAGTAGATATGATCAACATAGTGATGTTCACCATTGAAAACTACTCCATTTCACGTGATGATCGGTTATGATTTAGTTGATTTGGATCACGTGATCACTTAGATGATTAGAGGGATGTCTATCTAAGTGGGAGTTCTTAAGTAATATGATTAAGTTGAAAGATGAGGGTAGCAATTACACGGACTAGGTCCATAACCTGAGGATTATCCTCATTGCTGCACAGAAGAATTACGTCCTAGAAGCACCGCTAGGTGCCAAACCTGCTGCAGGAGCAACACCAGATGTTGTGAAGGCAGAGCAAAGCTGGTGACTACTCGATAGTTCAGTGTGCCATGCTTTACGGCTTAGAACCGGGACTTCAACGACGTTTTGAACGTCATGGAGCATATGTGATTTTCCAGGAGTTGAAGTTAATATTTCAAGCAAATGCCCAGATTGAGAGATATGAAGTCTCCAGTAAGTTCTACAGCTGAAAGATGGAGGAGAATAGTTCTGTTAGTGAGCATATACTCAGAATGTCTAGGTATAACAATCACTTGATTCAACTGGGAGTTAATCTTCTGGATGATAGCGTCATTGACAGAATTCTTCAATCACCAAGCTACAGGAGCTTCATGATGAACTATAATATGCAAGGGATGGATAAGACAATTCCCGAGCTCTTCGCAATGCTAAAGGCTGTGGAGGTAGAAATCAAGAAGGAGCATCAAGTGTTGATGGTCAATAAGACCACCAGTTTCAAGAAAAAGGGCAAAGGGAAAAAGAAGGGGGACTTCAAGAAGAACAGCAAACAAGTTGCTGCTCAAGAGAAGAAACCCAAGTCTGGACCTAAGCCTGAGACAGAGTGCTTCTACTGCAAGCATACTGGTCACTGGAAGCGGAACTGCCCCAAGTATTTGGCGGATAAGAAGCCTGGCAAGGTGAACAAAGGTATATGTGATATACATGTTATTGATGCGTACCTTACCATAGCTCGCAGTAGCACCTGGGTATTGATACTAGTTCTGTTGCTAATATTTGCAACTCGAAACAGGGACTATAGATTAAGCGGACACTGGCTAAGGACGAGGTGATGATGCGCGTGGGAAATGGTTCCAAAGTCGATGTGATCGCCGTCGGCACGCTACCTCTACATCTAGTTTTAGACCTAAATAATTGTTATTTGCTGCCAGCGTTGAGCATGAACATTATATCTGGATCTTGTTCGACGCGAGACGGTTATTCATTTAAATCTGAGAATAATGGTTGTTCTATTTATATGAGTAATATCTTTTATGGTCATGCACCCTTAAAGAGTGGTCTATTTTTAATGAATCTCGATAGTATTGATACACATATTCATAATGTTGAAGCCAAAAGATGCAGAGTTGATAATCATAGTGCAACTTATTTGTGGCACTGTCGTTTAGGTCATATTGGTGTAAAGCGCATGAAGAAACTCCATACTAATGGACTTTTGGAATCACTTGATTATGAATCACTTGGTACTTGCGAACCATGCCTCATGGGCAAGACGACTAAAACGCCATTCTCCAGAACTATGGAGCGAGCAACTGATTTGTTGGAAATCATACATACTGATGTATGTGGTCCAATAAATGTTGAGGCTCGCGACGGGTATCATTATTTTCTCACCTTCACATATGATTTGAGCGGATATGGGTATATTGATACGTCTCCAACGTATCTACTTTTCCAAACACTTTTGCCCTTGTTTTGGACTCTAACTTGCATGATTTGAATGAAACTAACCCGAACTGACGCTGTTTTCAGCACAACTGCCATGATGTTGTTTTATGTGTAGAAAAGAAAAGTTCTCGGAATGTCCTTGAAATCCACGGAGGCACTTTTTGGAATTAATAAGAATTTCTGGGCGAAAGAAATACACCAGGGGGCCCACACCCTATCCACGAGACAGTTGGCGCCCCCCCCCCCCTATAGGGCGCGCCCCCTATCTCGTGGGCCCCCTGGACCTCCCCCGACCTCAACTCCAACTACATATATTCACGTTCGGGGAGAAAAAAATCAGAGAGAAAGTTTCATCGCATTTTATGACACGGAGCCACCGCCAAGCCCTAATCTCTCTCGGGAGGGCTCATCTGGAGTCCGTTCGGGGCTCCGGAGAGGGGGATTCGTCGCCGTCGTCATCATCAACCATCCTCCATCACAAATTTCATGATGCTCACCGCCGTGCGTGAGTAATTCCATCGTAGGCTTGCTGGACGGTGATGGGTTGGATGAGATTTACCATGTAATCAAGTTAGTTTTGTTAGGGTTTGATCCCTAGTATCCACTGTATTCTGAGATTGATGTTGCTATGACTTTGCTATGCTTAATGCTTGTCACTAGGGCCCGAGTGCCATGATTTCAGATCTGAACCTATTATGTTTTCATGAATATATCTGTGTTCTTGATCCTATCTTGCAATTCTATAGTCACCTATTATGTGTTATGATCCGACAACCCCGAAGTGACAATAATCGGGATACTTCTCGGTGCTGACCGTAGTTTGAGGAGTTCATGTATTCACTATGTGCCAATGCTTTGTTCCGGTTCTCTATTAACAGGAGGTCTTAATATCCCTTAGTTTCCGCTAGGACCCCGCTGCGACGGGAGGGTAGGACAAAAGATGTCATGCAAGTTCTTTTCCATAAGCACGCATGACTATTTACGGAATACATGCCTACATTACATTGATGAACTGGAGCTAGTTCTGTGTCACCCTATGTTATAGCTATTACATGAGGAATCGCATCCGGCATAATTATCCATCACTGGTCCATTGCCTATGAGCTTTTCATATATTGTTCTTCGCTTATTTACTTTTCCGTTACTACTGTTACAACTACTACAAAAACCCAAAAACTATTATCTTTACTTTTGCTACCGTTACCTTTATTATCATACTACTTTGCTACTAAATACTTTGCTGCAGATACTAAGTTATCCAGGTGTGGTTGAATTGACAACTCAACTGCTAATACTCAAGAATATTCTTTGGCTCCCCTTGTGTCGAATCAATAAATTTGGGTTGAACCCTCGAAAGCTGTTGCGATCCCCTACACTTATGGGTTATCAAGACTAATTTCTGGCGCCGTTGCCGGGGAGCATAGCTCTATTCTCTGAGTCACATGGGATTTATATCTGTTGATCACTATGAAGAACTTGAAAGACGACAGAACCAAGATTTTGCCCTCAACTACGAGGGGAGGTAAGGAACTGCCATCTAGCTTTGCACTAGATTCTCCTTCTGTTATTAGTAAACTTGCGACATCTAAACCTGCTACTGCTATGAATTCTGATATGTCGCATGTTATTGATGATGCCACTTCTGCTATGCATGATGAAACTACTTCTATGCTTGATACTACTTTACCATTAGGTGAATTTCTTGATGAACAACTTGCTAGAGTTAGGGGGAATGAAATTATTGAAGATGCTATTATTGATGATAGTGATGATGAAGGTTCTCCCAATGATTATGTATTGCATGTTGTTCCTGAGGATTATGTTATGAATGAAGAAGCTGCTAGGGAAATCTTTGCTTGCAATGATAGATATGATCTTAAGAAATTATTAGCTAAATGGAAGCAGCAGTCTCTTAATGCAAGAATGAAACCTGACCCTGCTTTTGCTACTTCACCTATCTGTGTTACTGATAAGGATTATGAATTCTCTGTTGATCCTGAAATTACTACTTTAGTTGAATCTGATCCTTTTTATGGCCTTGAATTTGAAACTGTTGTGGAACATCTTACCAAGTTGAATGATATAGCCACCATATTTACTAATGATGAGAAGTCTCACTATTTTTATATCCTTAAGATATTTCCGTTCTCATTAAAGGGTGATGCTAAGACTTGGTATAATTCTCTTGCTCCTGGTTGTGTGCGTAGTCCCCAGGATATGATTTGTTACTTTTCTGCTAAATATTTTCCCGCTCATAAGAAACAAGCTGCCTTGCGGGAAATATATAATTTTGTGCAAATCAAAGAAGAGAGTCTCCCACAAGCTTGGGGGAGGCTTCTCCTGTTACTTAATGCTTTGCCTGATCATCCTCTTAAGAAAAATGAAATACTTGATATCTTTTATAATGGACTAACCGATGCTTCCAAGGACTACTTGGATAGTTGTGCTGGTAGTGTTTTTAGGGAAAGAACAGTCAACGAAGCTGAAATATTATTGAATAATATGTTGACTAATGAAAATAATTGGACTCTTCTTGAGCCAATTCCCGAGGCAATTCCTGAACCAATTGAGCCAACTCCTGAGCCTATTCCTAAACCCACTCCGAAGAAGAGAGGTGTTTATTTCTCAGTCCTGAAGATATGCAAGAGGCAAAGAAATCAATGAAAGAAAAAGGTATTAAGGCTGAAGATGTTAATAATTTACCTCCTATTAAAGAAATACATGGTATTAATATACCACCTGTTGAAGAACCACATTGTCTTGATAACCCGACACAGGTAGTAAAGGTAAATTTTCTCTATAGATATGATAAAGTTGAAATTCCCTCTACTAAATTCCATAGCCCATGCTTAGATGAATTTGATGACTTTATGGCTAGACAAGAAAGTTTTAATGCTTATGTTGGTAGAGAGTTAAAGAATAATGCTTTCGAGATAGGACGCGTGAGCGATAATATGGCTAGAGTTAAAAGTGAACTCAAGCTCATTAGCAAATATGCGTCCATGGTTGCTACTCAAGCTGAGCAAGTACTTAAAGCTCAAAATGATTTGCTTGATGAACTAAATAATAAAAATGACTTTGCTGTTAGAGTGGCTACTAGAACTTGTAGAATGACTCATGAACCTTTGTATCCTGAAGGCCACCCTAAGAGAATCGAGCAAGATTCTCAGAGAAACAATCTAGAGGCACCTAGTTCTTCTAAAAAAGAAGAAAAAGAAAAACGATAGGACTTTGCTTGCTTCTAATGAACCTACTGTAGACACACCTCAGAATCCCAATGATATTTCTATTTCTGATGCTGAAACACAATCAGGTGATGAACATAAACCTAGTGATAATGTTAATGATAATGTTCATGTTGATGCTCAACCTATCAAAAACAATGATGTAGAGATTGAACATGTTGTTGATCTTGATAACCCACAATCAAAGAATCAACATTATGATAAGAGAGATTTTGTTGCTAGGAAGCATGGTAGAGAAAGAGAACCATGGGTTCAGAAACCCATGCCCTTTCCTCCTAAACCATCCAAGACAAAGGATGATGAGGATTTTGAGCGCTTTGCTAAAATGATTAGACCTATTTTCTTACGTATGCGCTTAACTAATATACTGAAAGTAAATCCTTATGCTAAGTATATGAAGGATATCATCACAAATAAAAGAAAGATACCGGAAGCTGAAATTTCCACCATGCTTGCTAATTACACTTTTAAGGGTGGAATACCAAAGAAACTTGGAGATCCGGGTGTACCAACTATACCATGCTCCATTGAAAGAAATTATGTTAGAACTGCTTTATGTGATCTTAGAGCCGGTGTTAGTGTTATGCCTCTTTCTTTATATCATAGACTTGAATTGAATAAGTTGACACTACTGAAATATCTTTGCAAATGGCCGATAAATCAACTGCTATACCTGTCGGTATTTGTGAGGATGTGCCTGTTGTGGTTGCAAATGTCACTATCTTAACAGACTTTGTTATTCTTGATATTCCTGAGGACGATAGTATGTCTATTATCCTTGGTAGACCTTTCTTAATACTGCAGGGGCTGTTATTGATTGCAACAAAGGCAATGTCACTTTTCATGTTAATGGTAATAAGCATACGGTACACTTTCCAAGGAAACAATCTCAAGTTGATAGCATCAATTCTATTGGAAAAGTTCCAACTATTATTATTGGAGGTTTTGAATTTCCTCTCCCTACTGTCAAGAAAAAGTATGATATTCTTATTGTTGGGGATTTTCATATCCCCGTTGAGGTAACTTAGTGTTATTCGAAATTTCTCTAGTTCCGTGTTATTCGGAATGAGTTTGTTAACAAGACTTGATCAACCTAGTTAGTGGATTGATTTTGATGATCACAAGAAGGATGAAACTAGAAGGCACAACCTTCTGTACCCACTTTTTACTTTCTGTTATTTAGAATAAATAAAGCAAAAATAGTATTATCTGTCTGTTTTCTGAATTACCCGTGCATTGAAAAATATCCCAAAAATAAAAGTGCTCCAAATGCCCTGCAAATTTAGTATGATTTTTTATGGAATATTTGAGGATTTTAGGCACTGAAAACACTGCAGGAGGGGCAAGCACCATGCCA
>NC_041391.1:334101712-334151558 GCF_002162155.2 Triticum dicoccoides | reverse complement strand
CGCGCCCCCTGTCTCGTGGGCCCCTGGTGGCCCCCCTCCACTTATGCCAGCACCCACACACTTCATCTTCTACCCAAAAAATCCCCATCCAGCTCAAGCACGAGTTCTAGCTCATTTTGCTACGATTTTCGATCTCCTTGCTCAAAGCTCCATTCACAAAACTGCTTTGGGAGATTGTTGCTCGGTATGTGACTCCTCCATTGGTCCAATTAGTTTTTGTTCTAGTGCTTTATTCATTGCAAATTTTTGCTGCATAGGTGACCATGTTCTTGAGCTTGCATGTTAAATTTTTGAGGTCCCAAGCAATTCCAATGCATGATATAGGCTCTAGGCACTTGTAGGAGTAGTTGCTACCAATCTTGTCTATTTTTATTCACTTTTATTTTGAAGTTACTAAAATTTCAGAAATTTTCAGAAAATGTTAAGGAAATTGTTGAGGGGCTCTTCTAGCCAAGGCTCTCAGGAAAAACAAGCCAAAGAGAAGGAAAAAGCCAAGTATAATCTTCCTCGCTTAGCGGAAGTACGGTCGTGTGAATGGCCATGTGAGGATTTCTTGAAAGAAGCTGGAATTCATGAAGATTTTTATTCTTTGATCGAGACTGCAAGCCTCACTGGTTTCATCAACAACCGGATCGATCAGTATCTCTTACTCACCAATACTTTCGTGTAAAACTTTTATTATTATCCTAAGAAGTCACCACCTGTAGTATCATTTCATTTATATGATGAATTCAAAGAAATGTCTTTACGTAATTTTTGCGCGGTATGTAGGATACCTTATGAGGGAGAATTAGAGGAACCCCATCGTGAAGATATGGATGGCTTTGTTAAAACTATCGTTGTAGAGGAGCCAAAGAAGGGTTCCGAGGCAAAAGTCTCTAGCATACACTTTCCTGTTTTACGCTACTTTGCCATATTTGCTAGTAGATGCTTGATTGGTCGTGGAAATAGTGAAAACTTGAGCGTTCTGATATTATCATTCTTCAACATGCCTTGCTTGGAGACAATACTTTTATTATGGGCGTCGTCATTGCTAAACGGCTAGCCCTGAATCATACAAAAGGCCCCATATTTGGAGGTATCTATGTTGCACGTCTTGCTAAACATTTTCAGATACCCATTAGGCACCATGAGAAGGAGGAGATAAAATTGCCTCCTCACATTTTAGATTACAAGAGCATGGTAGCACACAAGTTTATTGTTGACAACGAAGATAGGATGCTCTTGTATAAACTTAGATTTAATAAGAAACACTTTGAGATTATTATTTTGCCTGCGCCTCTGTTGTTTGATTTGCTTGCAGAAAATTTTCTTGTCACACCGGAAGCGGTGAACAATCATCGAGCTCAAGCTTTTACTCCAGAACCTGAACCTAAGCCGGAACCTGAACTGGACCCTTATCGTGCATCATCTGTTCAGTGGGATCCGGAGATGACCAGCGAGTGGTATCCTGATTACACCTTCCAGTACACCGGGGAGAGTAGCGGCGGTCCTTGGTACTAGACCAACTTAGGACAAAAGCCTAAGCTTGGGGGAGTATGTATTTCTCACCGACTTTACATTTATGTTCACACACTAGTCGTCGGTGCTCATACTCTTTCATTGTATTATCCATGCTAGTTTAAATTTCTATTTCTAGCTTCCTTCTTGTGTGTTTGATAAACTTTAAGAAAAAACAAAAAAAAACTTAGTTAGTTTAATTTCCATGCTTGTAGTAGAAATTAAAATGAAAACCCAAAAAGATTTCTTGTTCTTCTTCTTACTTGTTGGGAGCTTTCCGGTGTAAATAGTTTACTTTTCTTTTTTTGGGGGGGGGGGGTCGAGAAGACCATATCGAAAATGTTTAGTGGCTCTCATATGCATGATTGTTTATTTAACTTGGAGCACATATTACGTTGTCTTCTCTTTTGAGTTGAATGCTTGCAGATTTCAGCTTAGTCCAATGCACGTGCACTCTTATTATTATACACATCGTTCGGTCGTGCAAGTGAAAGGCAATAATGATGATATATGATGGACTTATTGAGATAAGATAAGCTGGTATGAACTCGACCTCTCTTGTTTTTGTAAATATGATGAGTTCATCGTTTCTGATTCAGCCTATTATGAAGGAAACATATTTGCAATGACATTTAGATATTATAGTTACTTGTGCCATGTTTGATTAGCTATGAGTTATAATGGTTTACCTTGTGTGCCAACATGCTATTAGATGTGGTATGATGGGATGGTATCCTCCTTTGAATGAATTGAGTGACTCGACTTGGCACATGTTCACGCATGTAGTTGAATCAAATCAACATAGCCTTCATGATATTTATGTTCATGGTGGATTATATCCTACTCATGCTTGTATTCGGTGTAAAGTAATTTTAATGCATGTTTAGGACTGTTGTCGCTCTCTCAGTTGGTCGCTTCCCAGTCTTTTGCTAGCCTTCACCTGTACTAAGCGGGAATACTGCTTGTGCATCCAAACTCCTTAAACCCCAAAGTTGTTCCATATGAGTCCACTATACCTTCCTATATGCGGTATTTACCTACCGTTCCAAGTAAATTTGTATGTGCCAAACTCCAAAACTTCAAATAAAATTCTGTTTTGTATGCTCGAGCAGCTCATGTTACAACTAGGGCTGCCTATATCTTCCATGCTAGGTGGGTTATTCTCAAGAGGAGTGGAATCCGCTCCTCATTCACGAGAAAGGGCCGGTAACCGGGATGCCCAGTACCATGATCCAAAAAGATCAAAGCAAATCAAAATAATTAAACAAAACTCCCCCAGAGCTGTTGTTAGTTGGAGGCACTCGTTGTTTCGAGCAAGCCATGGATTGATGCTTGTTGGTGGTTGGGGGAGTATAGACCTTTACCATTCTATAATGCATGTAGTATGAAAGATACAGTCATCTCATAGTTGTTGCGTTAACAGCGAATGTATGCCGCTCAAAATGTTATTCAATCTCTATTTTAAAATCGAGCTCTAGCACCTTTACAAATCCCTGCTTCCCTCTGGGAAGGGCCTATCTATTTACTTTTACTAGTAGACCCGTTGCGCCAAATGGCGCAGAGACCCGCTAAAGCCATGTTGTCGATGAAAATAGTTTCATTGTGCAAGAACATATTCGATATTGGTAGAGGAAAGCCCATTTTAAACCATGCTACATGTTGCGCCAAATGGCGCAGAGATCCGCTGAATCCATGTGCGGATTGAAAAGAAAACCCATGGTTTAGTTGGTTTAGTTGTGGGCAAGCACATATGGCAACAAATTTAATCACCTTTAAATAAAAAATGGTGACTTGTTGTCTACAATGAGATGTATATACACATTTTAATTTGGTACCACATAGTCCCATTCAAATCGATCAGATGACCAATTCTGCAAAATGGCGCAGAGTCCCATTTAAAACCATGTGTGCTTTGAAAATATTTAGTAACTTTCTTTTTTAGCAAGCAATAAGGGTAAGAATTCCAACCCTTTTATATGAAAAAATTATGAAACACTACGTTTCAAAATATATATTATGTTTTTTTGGCATGTTTCAAAATATACAATTATATTTCCAAATGGCACAATATACCAATTCAAACCCGGAGTGTCTTCGCATTTATTTGCTTATTTGAAGTTATAGAAATTAGTTAGATGGAGGGTATTAAGCAATTGTAGCATGGAACAGCTCTATGGTCTACATGTTGTGATGAGGGTGGATATTTATTTGCTTTTGTGTGTGCAAGGACTCTTAGTTTAACTACTTAGCCATGCAAGTTTGCATGAAACTAACTTATAGGATGTAAAAACATCTCCGGTCCAAGATTTTTTAAAAGGTCTCCAAAACCAAGGGGCAAAAGAAACCACCACATCAACAATTGAAGAATACAAATGACATGTTCAATTCTTGGTTGACGTGGCATGAATAGATAGATTTATGTAATCGGTTTTTCCCTTTCCTCTTATGGCTCTCTTAAATGGGTTCTACATATCTGTTATGGTGAAAATAGAAGAAGAAAATATCAACCAAGCATATCTAAGATAACACCATGATTCATACACACGTGTTACATCTGGAATTGAATGGAACCACTAATCTTTCATCTTTCTCTCAAAGGGAACCTTCACTTCCTTCTCTACGCTCTCACCAATACCATCACCAAGTTTCCTCACACCAACATATGAGTGGCATCATCATACTCATCACCAAGATCATCATGTGAATCAATGGCATCATCATACTCATCGTCTGGATACCAACACCAAGGATGATAAATAGATAGTGATACACTTGGCCTTAGGTCAATAACAAATCTCTCATACAAATAGGCAGGTGACTGCCGAAAACAAAAGCAATACAATACTAAAACTGAGATATAGGAAGGAACAAGGAAACATGGATTTTGATAAAGACGAACCATTTTGGTACGACAAGTAGATAAGCGTGTAGTTATCTACAGAGAATAATTTGGATAGTCATATGTTGTACAATACATATTAGAAAACCAGAATATGATACATTGTTTCAAAGGGAGATGACAGCGAACACACTTGTTGAAGCTTTATTGCTATTTGCTAAGCTTAGTTTGCAGGATGTGTATACAGAATCAACCAACCGCTTGTCTGTCGACACAAACAAAACAGATACATCATCTACTACCATACCCTTGCTAAGGTTGGAGCTTCATTTGAAGAAGGGGAGGCCTATAGAGAAAAAACGGGATCATTGTCCTTATGCTTTAACCAAGCCCTTTTTCTGTGAAAAAATGTAAAGTGAAAAGCTAGATCAGCAAGCAAAGAAAGAACAAGGAAAAGAACAAGGCACATCCAAAACAGAGAAACCCAAGGTAGGGCGCAAACCAATGTGATAGGAATTTGTGAAGCTACACCAGAAGAAATAAATACATGCAAGCTTCACAACAGCCCATGGATTTGATATACCGATCAAAAAGTGGTTATATTTATGCATCCACTCACAACCATTGGCGAGACCTAGGTACAGAACCATCATGACACGAAAGGGAAAACTCAAATCTAAAAAGAAGTAACGTGATTTGAAAAGGCAGTTAATACCAGAGTACCACTTCTCGTACTCAAATTGAAAAACCAGCACAACTGACTATTACACAACCACCTGTGAGACTCACTGCACTATTTTGTAACTATGGGTAAGTTTAAGATCCACCAACTTGTAACGCCAAAACAAAACGAATTTTAGAGTACCACTTCAAGCAGAAGCAAAGGATGGAATCCAAATGAGAGAAGGAAAAATGGTGTGGACCCAAAGAGAAGAACCCTTGCAAGCATTTCAGGGGCAAATAAATATAGGCCTGGCAAAGCGGTAGAAGCCCAGCGTGCAGGATGCACACAACATACCTGATGCACAAGGTCACTATACTGATGGCACTCGTGTTAATAGGAGTATCTTCATGTGTATGGCATATCCTTGTTATGACATCAATAATCAATGACAAACGACATAAGCTTCCTGAAATTGATGATATGATGAAATCAGTTTGCGTAGTACTCCCTCCGTCCGGAAATACTTGTCGTAGAAATGGATGAAAATGAATGCATTTAGAACAAAAATACGTCTAGATACATCCATCTCTCCGACGAGTATTTCCGAACGGAGGGAGTACTACAGTAGGCAATCACACCATAACTGAATTTATCACAAACAGAAAACATTGTTTGGTACTCCCTCCTTCCAAAATTTTTGGGCATATTAGATTTTACATGCAGTCCCATAATGCAGGGCATGTAGTTAGCTACGTTTTTGGAAATAAAAAAGGCGGTCGGTCCTCTGGTGCCGTTAGCACCCAAATCGTGCACGCCTTCCTTTTTTTCTCCAATTGTGTATGGCTCCCTCGTACGATGGCTCGCGTAACTAACAGTGCGCTAATTTTCGTGCTAATACCTAATACGCCCAAGATTTTGGGAAGTAGGGAGTACTTGATAGTGCTCCCAAGTTGGTGTAATCAAGCAAGTACATGGATGAGCTCTTGCAATATTTTCTCTAAAAAAATCATATACAATTATATAATCACGAAAATGCATGTTTATCAATAAATCAACATTACGTCATACTTGTTCCTCTTGCAACTGAATTCCATATGAATTATTCTCTTACAACATATCAAGGCAACATAGTCTATCAGGCATATGAGAGTGGCATTCTCGTAATCAACTAAGCACAAGGTTGAGCTCTTGTAAATATGATAAATTGTCAGTGACAACGTGTGAATATTCCATGAGAAGCTACAACTATTGCATGAGGTAATCAACTAACACAGATACTCAGCCATTCCAGTTATAAAATATATCTCACGAGATCTACACTTCCACATGCATATAGAAATATATGTCTAACCACAGAAAATGTACGCACCAGTTTAGCCTACACAGAGTAATAGTAAGTTACTAACAACAAAGAATAACAGAGTAAAAAAAGCAAGATCTAGCGTCAACCATTAGTCCTTAAAGGTTTAATTACTAAACAGTAAAAATATAGAGTTTGAAATGATTTGATAACAAGTCAGTCCAAAACAGGGGGAAAATATTACACTTTCACGGCATGATAGTCTATGTATACAAAAGGACCTATTAGTTTCTAGATAACAGAGCATGAATTTAAATGAAAGAATTATATGATTCGCCTGTCACTGAATAAAAAAGATCACATCTGGATAAACACCTTAAAATGTCTCTAAATCAGGTCGTTTAGAGAAGAATAAAATCTTGCGCTACTGCAGATATATTTAATCTAGCACTGACCCTGGTCAAAACCATGAAAATCCTCTCAAAATCCCCATATGTTGAGTTTCAGAAGTAACAAAGAAAGAGGCCTGCAAAGGCAGAAAAATCCACAACAAAAAAACTAATCTTCTGTACCTAACGCCAAAGAAATAACACAAATCATTAGATTAATCAACCTTTGCCCTGAATAACAAAGTTCATCAGAAGCCCATGCTGAAAAAGTGAAGAATTCATCTAAAAAACAAAAAATCAAGAATACTCAAATATTTGCCCAATCATGGTAACACAAAAAGTGCAAGCAACATTTCAAAACAGAAAGTGCATATCTAGCAACCATGGTTTTTAACTTCACGCGGATCTACATGTATAAGACTGAAAAACAAATATAACTCCCCTTTAAATTATCAAATAGCATGGAGAGCAATGTAACATATCATACTTATAGATATAGATAAGTACGAGAAGCACCTGACTAATGAGTTCCACGACCATTGTTCTTGCAATCTCTATTTGATTCCAATTCCCACTAAGTCGTATTTTTCTTTCTGTGGAAAGATCACCTTCGGGGAGATGATGCGGGATTAACTACAAAAAAGAATATTATTTTTCATTTTGAAATGAATAAAAACATCCATGCATATAATCATAGCACTAACCTGAATGCCAGCCCCAGACTTAGTTTCTAAAGCTCAATGGTCTCACCTCCCTCCCCAATGAGCATCCGAGCCTACATATTATGATAAAAGGAAATATATCAGAGATCTTAAGTATGTTTTATAGCCGAGATATTTTTTTAAGGATGACCTTCTCATTTGGGAGATGATTAAAAACATCCATGCATATAGTCATAGCACTATCCTGAATGCCAGTCCCAGACTTAGTTTCTAAAAGCTCAATGGTATCACCTCCCTCCCCAATGAGCAACCCAGCCTACATATTATGATAAAAGGAAATATATCAGACAACTTAAGTATGTTTTATAGCTGAGATATTTCTTTAAGGATGACCTTCTCATTTGGGACATGGATGTCCACTTGCTCAGCATCAGATTGTGAAGTCCCAAATCTTCTAGCAGCAGTGTAGATGAATCACCTACATCAACCAAAGAAAGGATATGATTTAATTTGGATCAGCTTCGTCCTATTCCACAATCTGGACTTTAGCATCTGAGGTGATCTGCAGGCATCTGATAGTTTCTGCAGATTTACCAATCAAAACACCCACATACAATACACTTCTTCCACAGTTAGCTGACAGCTTAGCTAAACAAAAATAGAGAACTGGTCTGAAAGTGGATGTCAGCAAGTCGGTTCTGACTTCTGAGACTAATATGAAATGCACGTACTCCACAACCTCTACTACCTCACTACATTGCAAGTTAAACAAAGACAAACCATGATTTTATAATCTGAAGCGGCCACTTCTGGCTCGTTCATACCCAGGAAGAGATGTTCTTGGACCTGTTATTAGTAGAAGATGGTGGAGGCTTACTTTGGCTGGTGTGGGCGAGTGGCTGCGACGTTCCTCGGCGGCGACAGAAATGCAAAGGTGGGGCTCCATTCGCTGGCCACAGACTTTCTCGTCCCATCCTCTATGGTCGGGCTGGTGAAGAGAGAGCAGACGAGGCGAGTGAGGCCGACGGCGGCGAATGGCCACTGGCCGACGGCGCCATCCCCACGGATGTTCCCCGCGCTACGATCGCTCACATGCTCCTTCCCCGCTGTTGCTTGCCTTCCTCGCCGGCCTCCTACTTCCCCTTGTCGTCCGCATCCTACCGAGAAGACCCCGCCGCCGCTACTCTCCCACCACGATGACCTACATCCGATCTGGATCGACGGTGACATGGAAGCGGACAGGAAGAGGCAAGCGGTGGAGAAGGCCGGCGGTGGGATCGACGACGACATGGTAGAGGAGAGGAGTAGGCGAGTGGAGAGACGAGGCCGGCGGCTGCGGGCGAGGAGAGGATCGTGGGGATCGAGGGAGAGGTGCGGCGGCTCGTGGGGGTCGAGGGAAGGGAGAAAGCGGGCTAGGGTTAGTTTGGCGGCTGGGGTGGGAGTGGGGCGAGACGCGGGTGATTGGGTGCGGGCGCCACGAGCTGATGGGGCAAAACCACCTGCACCTGAAAACGGGCAACCCAGCCAACCAACGTGCAACGCGAGCCCACCAGTCATTGGACAATAAAAATGACTGCGATGTGAAAACTAAGTTTAACTGATGCGAAGATCAACAGTCCAGACGCACGAAAAAAACAGATCCAACGGCCGACAAAAGGCCGAATCGGGGGAGCCTTCTGGAGGTGAGTTGGCTAGCATCATTATTGTTTTAAATGTTGAGTCATCACCCTTCTTATTAAAAAGCACCCGCTGAAGAGCACACTGTCATTTGCATTCATTATTATTGGTTTATATTGGGTATGACTTGAATGGATCTCTTTTACCATGAATTACAATGTTTAATCAGTCATTGATCTTTGAAGGTGATCTGCATTTATGTTTTGCGGTCTCAGAAAGGGCTAGCGAGATATCATTTTGTTATATCATGATATGATTGTTTTGAGAAAGTGTCGTCATCCGAGTTTCACTATTATGGCTCGCTAGCTGATTATGCTATTGATATGAGTAATCGTGAGACTTAAGTGTTATTGTGAGTATGGTTAGTTCATAATATTTGCTGAAACTTGAATGTTGTCTTTTCATGTTTACAACAACAAAAGCAAGCAGAGTTTGTAAAAGTTTTTTCTTTATCACTTTCAGTTTATCAACTGAATTGCTTGAGGACAAGCAAAGGTTTAAGCTTGGGGAGTTGATACGTCTCCAATGTATCTATTTTTCCAAACACTTTTGCCCTTGTTTTGGACTCTAACTTGCATTATTTGAATGAAACTAACCCGGACTGACGCTGTTTTCAGCAGAACTGCCAAGATGTTGTTTTATGTGTAGAAAAGAAAAGTTCCCGGAATGTCCTGGAAATCCATGGAGGCACTTTTTAGAATTAATAAGAATTTCTGGGCGAAAGAAATACACCAGGGGGCCCACACCCTGTCCACGAGATAGGGGGGTGCCCCCCTTATAGGGCGCGCCCCCCTATCTCGTGGGCCCCCTTGTGTATTTAGAGTCCGTTCGGGGCCGCCGCCAAGCCCTAATCTTTCTCGGGAGGGCTGATCTAGAGTCCGTTCGGGGCTCCGGAGAGGGGGATTCATCGCTGTCGTCATCACCAATTTCATCCTCCATCACCTCCGGAGAGGGGGATTCATCCTCCATCACCAATTTCATGATGCTCACTGTCGTGCGTGAGTAATTCCATCGTAGGCTTGCTGGACGATGATGGGTTGTATGAGATTTACCATGTAGTCAAGTTAGTTTTGTTAGGGTTTGATCACTAGTATCCACTATGTTCTAAGATTGATGTTGTTATGACTTTGCTATGCTTAATGCTTGTCACTAGGGCCCGAGTGCCATGATTTCAGATCTGAACCTATTATGTTTTCATGAATATATGTGTGTTCTTGATCCTATCTTGCAAGTCTATAGTCACCTATTATGTGTTATGATCCGACAACCCCGAAGTGACAATAATCGGGATGCTTCTCGGTGATGATCGTAGCTTGAGGAGTTCATGTATTCACTATATGCTAATGCTTTGTTCCGGTTCTCTATTAAAAGGAGGTCTTAATATCCCTTAGTTTCCGCTAGGACCCCGCTGTCACGGGAGGGTTGGACAAAAGATGTCATGCAAGTTCTTTTCCATAAGCACGTATGACTATTTACGGAATACATGCCTACGTTACATTGATAAACTGGAGCTAGTTCTGTGTCACCCTATGTTATAGCTATTACATGAGAAATCGCATCCGGCATAATTATCTATCACTGATCCATTGCCTACGAGCTTTTCATATATTGTTCTTCGTTTATTTACTTTTCCGTTACTACTGTGACAACTACTACAAAAACCCAAAAACTATTATCTTTACTTTTGCTACCGTTACATTTATTATCATACTACTTTGCTACTAAATACTTTGCTGCAGATACTAATTTATCTAGGTGTGGTTGAATTGACAACTCAACTGCTAATACTCAAGAATATTTTTTGGCTCCCCTTGTGTTGAATCAATAAATTTGGGTTGAATACTTTACCCTCGAAAGCTGTTGCGATCCCCTACACTTGTGGGTTATCATATATCTACTTAATGAAACATAAGTCTGAAACATTTGAAAAGTTCAAAGAATTTCAAAGTGAAGTTGAAAATCATCGTAACAAGAAAATAAAGTTTCTATGATCTGATCGTGGAGGAGAATATTTGAGTTAAGAGTTTGGCCTACATTTGAAACAATGCAGAATAGTTTCGCAACTCACACCACCCGGAACACCACAGCTTAATGGTGTGTCTGAACGTCGAAATCGTACTTTACTAGATATGGTGAGATCTATGATGTATCTTACTGATTTACCGCTATCATTTTGGGATTATGCTTTAGAGATGGCCGCATTCACGTTAAATAGGGCACCATCAAAATCCGTTGAGACGACGCCTTATGAACTATGGTTTGGCAAGAAACCAAAGTTGTCGTTTCTTAAAGTTTGGGGCTGTGATGCTTATGTGAAAAAGCTTCAACCTGATAAGCTAACCCAAATCGGAGAAATGTGTCTCCATAGGATACCCAAAGGAAACTGTTGGGTACACCTTCTATCACAGATCCGAAGGCAAGACATTTGTTGCCAAGAATGGATCCTTTCTAGAGAAAGAGTTTCTCTCGGAAGAAGTGAGTGGGAGGAAAGTAGAACGTGATGACGTAACTGTACCTGCTCCCTTATTGGAAAACAGTTCATCACAGAAACCGGTTCCTATGACGACTACACCAATTAGTGAGGAATCTAATGATGATGATCATGAAACTTCAGATCAAGTTACTACCGAACCTCATAGGTCGACCAGAGTAAGATCCGCACCAGAGTGGTACGGTAATCCTATTCTGGAGGTCATGTTACTTGACCATGGCGAACCTACGAACTATGAGGAAGCGATGATGAGCCCAGATTCCGCAAAATGGCTTGAGGCCATGAAATCTGAGATGGGATCCATGTATGAGAACAAAGTGTGGATTTTGGTTGACTTGCCCGATGATCGGCAAGCCATCGAGAATAAATGGATCTTCAAGAAGAAGACTGACGCTGATGGTAATGTTACTGTCTACAAAGCTCGACTTGTTGCAAAGGGTTTTCGACAAGTTCAAGGGGTTGACTACGATGAGACTTTCTCACCCGTAGCGATGCTTAAGTCTGTCCGAATCATGTGAGCAATTACCGCATTTTATGATTATGAAATTTGGCAAATGGATGTCAAAACTGCATTCCTGAATGGATTTCTGGAAGAAGAGTTGTATATGATGCAGCCAGAATGTTTGTCGGTCCAAAGGCTGCTAACAAAGTGTGCAAGCTCCAGCGATCTATTTATGAACTGGTGCAAGCCTCTTGGAGTTGGAATAAACGCTTTGATAGTGTGATTAAAGCATATGATTTTATACAGACTTTTGGACAAGCCTGTATTTACAAGAAAGTGAGTGGGAGCTCTGTAGCATTTCTAATATTATATGTGGACGACATATTATTGATTGGAAATTATATAGAATTTCTGGATAGCGTAAAAGGATACTTCAATAAAAGTTTTTCAATGAAAGACATCGGTGAAGCTGCTTATATATTGGGCATCAAGATCTATAGAGATAGATCAAGACGCTTAATTGGACTTTCCAAAGTACATACCTTGATAAAGTTTTGAAGAAGTTCAAAATGGATCAAGCTAAGAAAGGGTTCTTGCCTGTAATACGAGGTGTGAAATTGAGTTAGACTCAATGCCCGACCACTGCAGAAGATAGAGAGAAAATGAAAGACGTTCCCTATGCTTCAGCCATAGGCTCTATCATGTATGCAATGTTGTGTACCAAACCTGATGTGTGCCTTGCTATTAGTTTAGCAAGGAGGTACCAAAGTAATCCAGGAGTGGATCACTGGACAACGGTCAAGAACATCCTGAAATACCTGAAAAGGACTAAGGATATGTTTCTCGTTTATGGAGGTGACAAAGAGCTAGTCGTAAATGGTTACGTCGATGCAAGCTTTGACACTGATCCGGACGATTCTAAATTGCAAACCGGATACATGTTTATATTGAACGGTGGAGCTATCAGTTTGTGCAGTTCTAAACAAAGCGTCGTGGCGGGATCTACATGTGAAGTGGAGTACATCGCTGCTTCGGAAGTAGCAAATGAAGGAGTCTGGATGAAGGAGTTCATATCCGATCTAGGTGTCATACCTAGTGCATCGGGTCCAATGAAAATCTTTTGTGACAATACTCGTGCAATTGCCTTAGCAAAGGAATCCAGATTTCACAAGAGAACCAAGTGCATCAAGAGACGCTTCCATTCCATCCATGACCAAGTACAGGCGGGGGACATAGAGATTTGCAAGATACATACGGATCTGAATGTTGCAGACCCGTTGACAAAGCCTCTTCCACAAGCAAAACATGATCAGCACCAAGGCTCCATGGGTGTTAGATTCATTACTGTGTAATCTAGATTATTGACTCTAGTGCAAGTGGGAGACTGAAGGAAATATGCCCTAGAGGCAATAATAAAGTTATTATTTATTTCCTCATATCATGATAAATGTTTATTATTCATGCTAGAATTGCATTACTCGAAAACATAATACATGTGTGAATATATAGACAAACATAGTGTCACTAGTATGCCTCTACTTGACTAGCTCGTGAATCAAAGATCGTTAAGTTTCCTGACCATAGACATGATTTGTCATTTGATTAACGGGGTCACATCATTAGGAGAATGATGTGATTGACTTGACCCATTCCGTTAGCTTAGCACTTGATCGTTTAGTATGTTGCTATTGCTTTCTTCATGACATATACATGTTCCTATGACTATGAGAGTATGTAACTCCCGCTTACCGGAGGAACACTTTGTGTGCTACCAAACGTCACAACGTAACTGGGTGATTATAAAGGGGATCTACAGGTGTCTCCAAAGGTACTTGTTAAGTTGACATATTTCGAGGTTAGGATTTGTCACTCCGATTGTCGGAGAGGTATCTCTGGGCCCTCTCGGTAATGCACATCACTATAAGCCTTGCAAGCAATGTAGCTAATGAGTTAGTTATGGGATGATGCGTTACATAACGAGTAAAGAGACTTGTCGGTAATGAGATTGAATTAGGTATTGAGATACCGACGATCGAATCTCGGGCAAGTAACATACCGATGACAAAGGGAACAACGTATGTTGTTATGCGGTTTGACCGATAAATATCTTCGTAGAATATGTGGGAGCCAATATGAGCATCCAGGTTCCGCTATTAGTTATTGACCGGAGACATGTCTCGGTCATGTCTACATAGTTCTCGAACCCGTAGGGTCCGCACGCTTAAAGTTAGATGATGGTTATATTATGAGTTTATGTGTTTTGATGTACCGAAGGTAGTTCGGAGTCCCGGATGTGATCATGGACATGACAAGGAGTCTCGAAATGGTCGATACATAAAGATCGATATATTGGACGACTATATTTGGACACCGAAATGGTTACGGCTGAGATTGGGACAATACCGGAGCTCCGGGAGGTTATCGGAACCCCCTGGGAGGTATATGGGCCTTAATGGGCTTTAGTGAAAAGGAGGGGAAAGGAGAAAGGGAGCCCCCCCCCAAGCCCAATCTGAATTGGGAAGGGGGCCGGCCACCCCTTTCCTCCTTCCCTCCTTCCTCTTCCTTCCCTCTCCCTCTCCAAATAGGAAAAGGAGGAGTCCGACTCCCGGTGGGAGTAGGACTCCCCCCTTGGGCTCGCCTCCTCCCCTTGGACGGCCCCCTCCTCCACTCCTTTATATACGGGGGAGGGGGGCACCCCATAGACACAATAATTGATCATTGATCTCTTAGCCGTGTGCGGTGCCCCCCTCCACCGTAGTCCTCCTCGATAATATCGTAGCGGTGCTTAGGCTAAGCCCTGCGTCGGTAAAACATCATCATCGTCACCATGCCGTCGTGCTGACGGAACTCTCCCTCAAAGCTCGGCTAGATCGGAGTTCGAGGGACGTCATCAAGCTGAACGTGTGCAAGAACTCGGAGGTGCCGTGCGTTCGGCACTTGATCGGTCGGATCATGAAGACATACTACTACATCAACCGCGTTGTGCTAACGCTTCTGCCTTCGGTCTACGAGGGTACGTGGACACACTCTCCCGTCTCGTTGCTATGGATCACCATGATCTTGCGTGTGCGTAGGAATTTTTTTGAAATTACTACGTTCCCCAACAATTCAAATGTACCCCCTCCATTCCAAAATAATCGTAGCTTTAGGATTTTCAAGATTAAAGATTTGTGAAGTTTGAGAAATCCTGAAAGTTCAATTCAAGAGAACCAAAAACATTAATGCTTCTACACCCAAATATCGAATGAAGCACCAAATAAGCCTCTGGTCACCCGATACCGCGCGAGACTAATGTTTGGTGGTAGGAAATTACTGTCCTGACTCTGGCCCGTGTAGCCTACCGGCCCGATGTCCAAAGGTCTAAACCAGGGTAGGTTTGTAACTTCACCAAGATGCCAGTCTCAACGGCCTCCGAGAAGCATTCATATGCCGTGTGCACCTAAACACCCATGCGCTCGGCCGAAATCTATCCCACCCACCATTAGGGACACCTGAGATTACTGTCCTACCCCCAACCTGCAATATGTCCGAAATTTAGATGGGGGCAAAGTTTGTAACTTTTCCCAAATTTCAAACAAGCGCGTCCAAAACCGAAACATTGTTCCCCCTTAGTTACCCCTCCCTCCGTTTCCCCATTCATACTCCGTGGGCACCAAAACGCCCTCTCCACCAGCCGCGAAATCCCAGCATCCTCCGTCCTCCACCCCATAGCGCCCAATCCATCGCCTCCCTCCTCCATCACGCCGGAGCCGGTACCCCGACATCATCGTCCAACGCAACCGCAACCAAAATGCCCTCAAGGACTTAGCAGCTGAAGCTGGGGCAGAGTTGCCTCCACGACGCCGACGCCGACGTGCGCCGTACTAGAAACACTTCGACCACGCCATCCTGCACCTCACCGCTGCCGCTCCACTATCGCAACCGTCCACCGCACCAGAGCTGTTCCCGCTACGCCGTCCTTCGCCGCCTTGGATCTGGTTCCTCGCTACCGACAGACAGCCACCGCACCACACCCTACAACTTGGCCATGGGTTCGTCCAAGGCTCCACCATCCTCCACAACTTCTCGTTTCCAACGAACCACAAGAAGATCGTTGGAAAAACAGAAGGAGGACACAACACTGCCAGCAAAAAGAGGTACTCATCTTCCCTTATTCGTGCAAATCTTACGTCTCTGCTTAGACTGCATTCATCCCACGAAAGAAACTAGTTGAGCGCTTCTTACTGCATCTTCTTTGTGATACTAAATGCACAAGGTTTCCTCCCATTTACTATTTCGCCTTTGCTACAAGTCAGTAGCCCACTTGGATTTCAATTCAGGGTCAGTCGAACCGCAATTAAAAGAAGCAGCACCCGCTTAGGCGCGCGGAGCACCTAGTCCACCTGTTCATTGGGGAAGCGGCGCATCGGTGTCTATCATAGGGGTGTCGGGCGCAGGAGCTGCTTGCGCCCGATCTGGAGGTCAGTGGGGCTTGAAGGGATGGCCGGGGGCGGTGCCAAGCACGGCGGTGCGGTGAGGTCGAGGGGAGTGCGGACGCAGGGGACTGGGCCGGCGGTCGCTGGCGTTTTGAGGAAGATCGTAACACTGACTGGCTGGAGGTAGATGAAGGCGATCTGCCCGTTCTTTGTACATTGGACGGTGCAGAAAAAATGGACTGACCTATTTGTTTTTTGTCGACTGTTATTTTCATAGAATCCTGTAGTAATTTCGTGTGCCATGCATGTTGTAGAGCTATCATATGTCTCCCGTCATTTATTTCTCACCGACCTGATATCTGCTACGTTTACATTGTACTACGTGTGCACACACTTCACCCATACTCACATTATTGTTTTTTATGCATGTGTATTTCAGACTCTGATGCAGTGCTGATGAATACAAAAAAGAAAAGATAGAAGTCGCTCCAGTGTAATTCAAAGATAAGCACTAAGCGTTTCAGCGCTCTAAAGGGTGCAGTGTCCGCAGATGGAGACAGTAAACGTAGCTCTGCAGTTGATGATCTCAATTGCCACACACAACCATCCCAGGTGCTTGCTTTAACTTCGCGCTGTCAAATGTGGTTGCATGTTGCATATGGTGTCTAGCTTGTATTGCTTCCAATTTGGTTAAATTGCATCTGCTTACTTTACACATTATACCTTTGATAATGACATGCCTTCCTGTTTTTGATACATACTACATATATCTATTAACCATGCTCGTACATCAAACTAATGCTCTTTTCTATCCCTCATCAATTACTTATGATGAGGCAGTCACCCCGGTGGGTTAATGTGAGACGCGCTACTCGTTTAAAGAGTGCAGTGTCATCCTCCCCACATGATTCTCAAGAAACAGCAAGGCTGAATGAAGATAGTCAACAAAGCTCTCTAATTGATGACCGCAATTCCCCCACACCACCATCGTAGGTGTTTGCTCTTACTTGGCAGTGTGATATGTGGTTGCATGTTGCATATGGTGTCTACCTTGTAATGCTTCTAATTAGGGTAAATTGCATCTGCTTAGTTAACACATTATACCTGTGAATATGACATGTCTTCCTTTTTTTTGTACATACTACGTCTTTCTATTAACCATGTTCTTACATCAAACTACTTTTCTTGTGTATCCCTCATCAATCACTTCTGACGATACACCTTCAAGTTGAGAGTGTAATATTGGTTGCATCTTGCATATTATTTCAAACATGTATTGCCTCTAATTTCTTGAAGTGACACTTATAATGAGACACATCTAACTTGGTAGAGTGATTTTGATTGGATCTTTCATATGGTGTCTATATTGCATTGTAACTTTTCCCAAATTTCAAACAAGCGTGTCCCAAACCAAAACATTGTTCCCCCTTAGTTCCCCCTCCCTCTGTTTCACCATCCATACTCCGTGGGCACCAAAACACCCTCTCCACCAGCCGTGAAACCACAGCCTCCTCCGTCCTCCACCCCATAGCGCCCAATCAACTGCCGCCCTCCTCCCTCATGCCAGCGCTGGTACCCCGACGTCGTCGTCCAACGCAACTGCAACTGCAACACCTTCAAGAACTTAGCAGCTGAAGTCGAGGCAGAGCTGCCTCCACGACGCCGACGCTGATGTGCGCCGTACCAGAACCACTTCTAACATGCCGTCCTACGCCTAACCGCTGCCGCTCCACTGTCGCAACCGTCCACCGCACCGGAGTTGTTCCTGCTACGCCGTTGTTCGCCGCCTCGGATCTGGTTCCCCGCCACCGACAGACGGCCACCGCACCACACTCAACACTTGGCCATCGGTTCGTCCAAGGCTCCCCGTCCTTCACAACTTCTCATTTCCAGCGAACCACAAGAAGATCATTGGAAAAACAGAAGGAGGGCACAACACTGCCAGCAGAAAGAGGTACTCCTCTTCCCTTATTCATGCAAATCTTATGTCTCTGCTCACACCGTATTCATCCCACAAAAGAAACTAGTTGAGCGCTTCTTACTGCACCTTCTTCGTGATACTAAATGCACAACGTTTCCTCCCATTTACTATTTCACCTTTGCTATAGGTCAGTAGCCCGCCTGGATTTCAATTCAGGATCAGTCAAACCGCAGTTAAAAGAAGCAGCACCCTCTTAGGTGCGTGGAGCACCTAGTCCTCCTGTTTGCCAGGAAAGCGATGCATCGGTGTCTATCATAGTGGTTCAAGCGCAGGAGCTGCTTGCGCCCGATCTGGAGGTCAGCGGGGCTTGAAGGGATGGCCAGGGGCGGTGCCAAGCACGGCGGTGCGGTGAGGTCGAGGGGAGGGCGGAGGCAGGGGATTGGGCCGGTGGTCGCTGGCGTTTCAAGGAAGATCATAACACTTACTGGCTGGACGTAGATGAAGGCGATCTTCCCGTTCTTTGTACATCGGACGGTGCAGAAAAAATGGTCTGACCTATTTGTTTTCAGTCAACTATTATTTTCATAGAATCTTGTAGTAATTTTGTGTGCCATGCATGTTGTAGACCTATCATATGTCTCCCGTCATTTATTTCTCACCGATCTGCTATCTGCTACCTTTACACTATACTACTTGTGCACACACTTCACCCATACTCACACTATTGTATTTTTATGCATGGGTATTTCAGACGCTAACGCGGTGTTGGTGAATACAAAAAAGAAAAGATAGAAGTCGCTCCAGTGTAATTCAAAGATAAGCACTAAGCGTTTCTGAAAGTGCGTTACGTCGACTAGAGGGGGGTGAATAGGCGATTTTTATGAATTCTTCACTGAGGAATTTCAGGGTGAGGAAATTCCTAAGCAAAGAACTACTTGCAGCGGAATGAGTACTCAGGTATAAGCATAATAGAGCAACAACATAGTCATCAAGATGAAATGAAAGACAAAACACAGAGTACAGAAAACGTAAACACATGATAAGTAGGACAAAGGCAAACTGACTAGAGAAATAGGATTGAGGAATTAGAGAAAGTCTTCAGTCAAAGTCTTCAAACAGTAATGGTCAGGTTCATCAACACATAACTGAGGAAATGAAAGGGTTGAGGAAATAGAACCAATAGGCTTGGTGAAGACAATGATTTGGTAGACCAGTTCCAACTGCTGTGACAGTTGTACGTCTGGTTGAGGAAATATTAGTGGTAAGTCTTCACAGGTGACTTCCAAACCTTCACAGACTAGGTCACTCGGCGATCCACAATTCCTCTTGGATGCTAAGACCATGACGCCTAACCGTCAGGAGGATACACAGTCCTCAAAGGTAACAAGCGTCGATTCCACATAGGAACAATCTCTTCAGTGATGCTCAATCACTTTGGGTTTGTTGGTTTGGGTATGGTATTTGGGTTTTCCTCACTTGATGATTTTCGCTCAAAGTCCTCGGAGGATGGGATGCTCTCAAATGACAAGTGTCAGTTTCTGTCAGAGCAGCCAACCAGCTAGTGGTTGTAGGGGGGGGGCTATTTATAGCCTAGGGAGCAGCCCGACATGATAAGACATAAATGCTCTTCAATGATATGACCGTTAGGTGGTAGGATATTTTGGACAGCTGGCACGTGGCACATCAACGGTCAGATTTGAGGTTCGAATTCCTCAGGGCTATCATGTTCCTCACTGTGTAGGCAATCCACACTAGCGAATTCCTAACTCCTCAGTCAGAACAAATTCCTCAGAGACCAGAAGATTCCTCAGCGAATTCCTAACTACTTCAGCGGCTGGTATTTCTTCAGCCCTGGTGCTTGCAGTTTCATCAGCAGCCTGATTTTCATCAGCGGTGCTGGCATGTTCAGTTGGCTGAGCAGATGCTTTAGCTGAGGGAATCTCAATGTGCGATGGATCAACAACATTGGAAGTGAATTTCTTCGCCATTTTGACGAATCTGACCTTGGCTCCCAGCCATTCTGCCTTGTAGGCATCAAATTCATCACTGAGCTTCTTGACCTCAGTTTGCATAGCAATGAGTTGCTTAGGCGATAACCTCAGAATGTTATCCTTCAGATAGCGCTGCTTCTTGTACCGGGCTTTCTTAGCAGTTCTGGCTTAATCATATTTCCATTTTTCTTCAGCAATGAACGCCGTCAACATGTGACTTTGTCTAGGAGTGAGATCTAGCTCAGGCAAAGGAGTGTTCGGGTCTTTGTACCAGAGGTCAATGAAATCCAAGATCTTCTTCGGAGCCAATAGAAGAGGCACAACACTTCCCTTGGCTCTAGCGGCCCTTTAATGTCTATCTTTGATGATATCAGCTAATTCATCATCATCAGCCTCATCATCATCAGATGGTACTTGAAAGGCAACTTGTTTCTTGTGTGGACTTGGTCTAGAGCCTCGTCGTGTAGTGGCCTTGGTCTTCAGCAAAGTTGGGCTCTTTGAAGACAGATGAGTAATTGAAGAACTTCCAGAAGCTCCTGAGGTAATTGAGATGCCTGTGGTCCTTTGGCAAGTGGCTAGATGCACAGGTGCTGAGGACTTGGCCGGAGGAGCTGAGGGTTTTGAAGCCCGAGAAACTGGTGCAGCTTGAGGAATTGGGGCAGCTTGAGGAATTTTCCTTGATGGCACTAAGGAGCTTGGCCGTGAGGGCATTGCTGAGGAAGTTGGTTTTCGAGCAGGCTTCTTGGGCATAGCCTTCTTGCTCGTGGTGGCCTCAGCAGTGGCAGCAGCAGAATCTTCGTTGAAATTCGTCACTGCTTCTTTGGCCTGCTTGGCCAACTTAGCTTGCCGCCTGGCCCATTCATCAACATAATCCTCACCATGTTTAAGGCTTGTTGGATCAGCTCTTTGGCCAGGTGCCAACAGAGGTCTTGAGCCTGGAGGGTGAAGAGCGAATTTCTTCATATATTTAGGACTAACATATATGTACTCCCTCCATTCCCATTCCCATCTTTGTTCAATCCTCTATATGTGCACTTTGCGCTCATTCTTGGTTTCTTTCCCGTGAGTTGCGTCATCAGGCGTGCAGTGCCCTGCGTTAATGTCATCAAGGATCTCAAACGCTGTGTTGACTTCCAGTTTCTTTCCTCCTTTCTGAGGTCTTTTACCATCTGCCATTTTCTTCAGTAGAGGAATTTGAACAATAGAGTTCTTTGAGGAAGTATGCAGCTTTTCTTCGAGGAACGCTGCAAATGAGTTAAGTTGGTGAGAACCTAGTGATTCAGCAGCAGACATGTGTACCTGTGAACAGAGCATAGGTGCAAAGAATTTGGAGAGGTCATATGCGTTCTCAGAAATTTTTGCAAAACGGAACAAGTTTGAGGAAATTGACCAGATGTATCTTGAAGAATTTCACTAAGCATTCTTTGACTTAGGTTCGAGAGTTGTGCAAATTGTGAGATACACACAATTGAGGAATCTTGAGGAAAAATGTCACTTAGAGAAACAAATCAAGAGCAGAAGATTATGCTAGGTGTTTAGAGTGTGGAAGTTGAAGAATAAACACCTTTTGAAGATTTGATGAAAATCATCAGTAGTAATAAAGGCAGTAAAAGTAACTTTTAATTACCCTTGACGAAGAACACGACAAACTAGGAATGTAGATTGAGAAGTTCGTCTGTCCAGATCTTCCACGCCCTAACTTGGCGGAGGAAGACGACTACGATGGTGGCGGAGAGAAGATGTGCGCAGCCAGGGCGAGTACGACGGCGACGAGGTCGAGGCAGTGAAGCTCTTCCTCACCGGCGACGATGAAGGTAGCGGCGGCGCTAGTCTTGAGATCTTGAGCGAGGGGAGTGAGATCGAGCGGGGTAAATGTAGTCTGAGGAGGGTGAGGGGTATTTATAGCCGCAGTGAAAAACCGTTCGCCCGAGGAAAATGGACGAACGTGAACCTGACCCTTCTCATCCTAGCGACATGTGTCACCCACGTACAGTGTGGTGGAGATTGTGTAAAATCGTGGGTGAATAGATAAGTTTTATCATGGGATGTGTAATGGTTTGAGCGGCAAAAGTCGAAAATTCAGATAAGAATATTTTAAAATTTCGTTCATAATTTCTTCAGCTGACAAGGACATAGTGAAGATTTTGAACGAGTTTCAAATATAACGCACATGAAGAATTTGTGAATAGACTGGGTTGAGTTTAGCATAGAGGAGGAAAGGGTCCGATCACATTCACTTTGCAGAAAAGTCAACTTGAAGAATTAGCAATAAGTGAATGTTGTAGAGGACATAAAAACTCAAGTATATATATAGTCAACGAAGAACAAAGACAGAAGAGCGAAGAGAATGCAAAGTTGAAGAATTTGAAACACTGAGGACTTTAAAAAATGAAGAAAAAAAATCAAATTGAAGATTTTCAACTTTGACTGGTGGCGTAACCCACTGTATAAGAATGATGATTTCAGACACCGCGTACAATTGTAGTAGGGTTCTGAGAATCAATTTCTTCATTAATTTCTTCACACTTAGAGGGTTAGTCTTCATTGATTGAAGAAAAACATTACTTCGTGTGTTGCATATCTAAGTCATCAAGTCAGCATAAGTGTTAGGATGTGTGTCCTTTTCAAAGAACATTCGAAGATTCTAAGATATTTAGCTCACACCGCAACTTGCTAAATCTCTTCCCATCCAAGGGCTTTGTGAAGATATCGGCCAGCTGGTCTTCAGTATTTGCATGGTTGACGGAGATGTCGCCCTTCAACACATGGTCACGAAGAAAATGATGACGAATCTGGATGTGCTTTGTCTTTGAGTGCTGAACTGGGCTGTGAGCAATCTTGATAGCACTCTCATTGTCGCAGTAGAGTGGCACATTCTTCACATTGATGCCATAGTCCTTGAGGGTTTGCTTCATCCATAGCAATTGAGCACAACCAGATCCAGTAGCAATGTACTCAACTTCAGCAGTGGAGACTCACACGCAGTTCTGCTTCTTCAAAGACCAACATACCAAGGATCATCCTAGGAAATGACATGTGCCTGACATTGACTTGCGGTCCATCCGATCACCAGCATAGTCAGAGTCTGAATATCCAATGAGATCAAAGGAAGAGCCCTTGGGATACCATAATCCAAGTGTTGGTGTGTCAGCTAGATATCGAAGAATATGCTTCACAGCCTTATGGTGTGATTCCTTCGGTGTAGCTTGAAATCGGGCACACATGCAAACACTAAGCATAATATCCGGCCTAGATGCACATAGGTACAATAAAGAGCCAATCATGGAGGGGTATACCTTTTGATCAAAGTCTTTACTATTTTCATCAGTGCATAGATGGCCATTAGTGGGCATAGGGATTTTGACGCCTTTGCAATCTTGCATGCCGAATTTCCTCAACACATACTTGAGGTATTTTTCCTGAGATATGAATATGCCATTGTATTGTTGACGAATTTGAAGACCTAAGAAGAATTTGAATTCTCCCATCATAGACATTTGATATTCTTCACTCATCATATGGGCAAATTCATCACTGCAACGTTGGTTAGTACAACCAAAGATAATATCATCAACATATATTTGGCACACGAATAATTCATCATCATATGTTTTGGTGAAAAGAGTTGGGTCAAGTGAACCGGGTTTGAAGCCTTTCTTCATGAGGAATTCTTTCAGTGTGTCATACCACCCCTGAGGTGCTTGCTTGAGGCCATAGAGGGCCTTGTTGAGTCTGTAGACATGATCTGGAAATTTTGGATCCTCAAAACCTGGTGGTTGAGCAACATATACTTCTTCCTCAAGCTTACCATCGAGGAATGCACTATTCACATCCATTTGATGTAAAATGATATTATGATGGTTAGCATAAGCAAGCAATATGTGAATAGCCTCAAATCTAGCAACAGGTGCAAAAGTTTCATCGAAATCAATTCCTTCAACCTGAGTGTAGCCTTGAGCTACAAGACGAGCCTTATTCCTACCACAAGGCCATTTTCATCTTGTTTGTTGCGGTAGATCCATTTGGTTCCGATGATGTTGTGCTTGCATGGGCCAGGTCGCTTGACAAGCTCCCACACATTGTTGAGCTTGAATTTATGCAATTCATCTTGCATGGCTTGAATCCACTCGGATTCCATGAATGCTTCATCAACTTTTATGGGTTCTGTGATAGAGACAAACGCAAAATGCCCACAAAAGTTAGATAAATGTGAAGCTTTTGAGTGCGTGAGAGGACCTGGTGCGTTGATGTCATCGATGATCTTCTCGATCTGCACTTCGTTTGAAACGCGAGGATGTGCGGGTTGACGACATTGCTTAGGCCCAACAATTTCTTCAGGACCAGTTTCTTCACCAACACCAGCGTGATCTTCATGATCCGAATGACTTCTTCAGCAGATTCTTCGGTAGGGATGATATCCTCAGTAGCTTTGAACTTGATGGATTCCTTAGGTGACATTTCATCTAGCATAGGAGGTAGGTGCTCTCTTTGCGAGCCATTAGTTCATCAAACCGCACATCTATAGTTTCAACAATCTTGTGATGATTGATGTTGAAGACTCTGTAGGTGTGCGAGTCCTTTCCGTAACCAAGCATAAAACCCTCATGTGCTTTCGGTGCAAATTTAGAGTGATGGTGAGGATCCCTAATCCAGCATTTAGCACCGAAGACTTTGAAATAACTTACATTGGGTTTCTTGTTAGTGAGGAGTTCATATGAGGTCTTTTTGAAGAATTTGTGAAGATATACCATGTTGATGATGTGGCACGCAGTATCAATGGCTTCAGGCCAAAAGCTCTAAGGCGTATTATACTCATCAAGCATGGTGCGAGCCATCTCAACAAGTGTTCTATTCTTGTGTTCCACGACTCCATTCTGATGAGGAGTATAGGGAGCAGATAACTCGTGATCAATACCAAGTATATCAAGATATTCATCGAGGCCAGTGTTCTTGAACTCCGTTCCATTATCACTCCTGATATGCTTGATCTTCACACCAAAGTTAGTAGCTGCTCTTGAGGAAAATCGTTTGAAGACTTGCTGCACTTCATTTTTGTAAGTGATGATATGCACCCATGCGTAATATGAATAGTCATCAACTATGACAAAGCCATATAGTGATGCAGAACTAGAGAACGTGGCATAATGAGTAGGGCCAAAGAGATCCATATGAAGTAATTCAAGGGGACAAGAAGTGGTCATGATAGTCTTCGAGGGATGCTTGGCTCTGGTGATCTTCCCAGCCTCACAAGCCCCACAAAGATGAACTTTGAGGAATTTGACACCCTCGATGCCAATGACATGCTTCTTCTTCGCGAGTCTATGCAAGTTCCTCATCCCATCATGACCAAGCCATCGATGCCATAGCCAGCATTCTGAAGCTTTTGCAAGTAGACATGTGGCAGGCTGTGGTCCTGCAGAGATATCAACAATATACAAGTCTCCTTCCCTAAAGCCTTCGAAGATTTTGGAATTGTCAGATTCCATCAGCACAATGCAACGATATTTGTCGGATATCGGGTTCCGACTAAACCCTTAAGGTTCAAACTCTAGGGTGCACGCTAAGATCTTCCCCCTACCGATCCACGTCCCAACACCTCGCCCTGAATCTAAGCTACACGATGAACAACTCGAGGGACACAAGGTTTATACTAGTTCGGGCCACCGTTGTGGTGTAATACCCTACTCTAGTTTGTGGTGTGGTGGATTGCCTCAGGGGCTGAAGATGAACAGTACAGAGGAAGAACAGCCTCGCGAGGGGTGTTCTTGAGCTGGAGCGGTGTTCTACTTGGGTGGATCTCTCTAGACTCTCGATCGGATCTCCCCTACTGTGGTGATGGCTATCTCTATTTATAGAGGCCCTGGTCCTCTTCCCAAATATTGAGCGGGAAGGGAGCCAACAACGGCCATCTTGAAGGGGAACAACTAGTACAAGTTATCCTAACTAAAGTTGGTCTTCGACTGCCAAAGGCACTGGCGATGACGCCGTCTTGGGCTCCACCGTGACCTCCGTCCTGCCGCTCTGCTGGTCTTGGTCTCATTGCACCGATATGGTAACCTTTGCTTGATGCCTCAGTACTCCGCGCCTGCGCTTGCCCCTTTGCACCAAAGAGGAAACAAGGACACTGCACAGGCTGGCGCCCGCCTGGTCTCGATCATCATGGCTTGCGTCATAAGCACCTCGCGAGGTACCCCTGCCTTGATCTCTCCGCCTCCTCGCGAGCCTGCCTGGTGAGGCCGCCCCTGAGGAAGCCTTGCGTCGTCCGCCCTGCGAGGCTTCGCCCCTCGCGAGGGTCTTGAGCTTGGGTTGATGTAGTCGGCCGTACTGGGCCATCCCTTGAGCCACTCCGTAGGCCGCAGGCAGGCAAGTCTAGGGACCCATGTTCCCAGAACGCCGACAGTAGCCCCCGGGCCCAAGGCGTGCTCGGACTTGGCTTAGCAACAAAGCCAAAGGGGTAGTGCGGAGCGCCGCGGGCCCCAACAGCCTGCGCCCTTGGTCGCCGCGTGGTAGTTGATTGGACGTGGGCGTCTCCGCTTCCCCATGCTGCCTCGGCAACTGCCCGTTTGACAAAAGGCTGGCCTGGGTTAGGCTTACCTCCGCTGCTCTCACTCGCCTTGCTCCAGATCCCCTTTCTTGCTCTCGCCCTCCTACTTGCGAAATCTCCAGATCCGCCTCAACCTTTCTCCTCCAGCGAGCAATGGCGCCCCGCAAGACCGCGACTGAGGCTCCACCAGCCTGGTACTCGCCGGCTCTTGATCCCCCCAACATGACGGAGAAGAATCTCGCCCTCACGCGCCTGATGACGGCAGTGCAAGGCAGTGAGATGGGGGAGACTGTGCTCCGAGCCGGCTCCGCCTAGCCGGAGGACAAGGGGAGCACCTTCTATCCCTTCTTCATGAGCGCCGTCATCGCCGGCCTGGTGCCTCCTTTCTTCGAGTTCTTCTATGCTGTCCTCCGCCATTATAAGCTGCAGGCTCTGCATCTCCATCCCAACTCTGTTCTCCTTCTATCGATTTTCGCCTACTACTGCGAGGCGCACATCGGGGTGATGCCTTCTGTGGCGTTGTTGCGCCAGTTCTTCTCCCTCCGGGTTACCGGCGCCCATACCTCAGCGTGCGCAGGCTTCGTTGCGTACTCCAAAGCCAAAGCGATCTCGAAGGCCTGGAAGAGGGCTGATGGCTTCCGAAGCAAGTGGGTCATGCTGGATGTCGGATGCATCAATTCTTGGTTGGCGCTGCCCATGGAGTAGCCCCAGGCTGACGAGGCGTGGTCCTGTGCGAAGCTTGACAACCAACGGGCGAAGCTGGTGCTGGAGAAGATGAACGCCGACCTGAGGTCGAGCAACATGAAGGCAGCAAAGCTGACTGGGGCCACACTCCTGAGGGAGTTCCTGGCGCATCAGGTGGCTCCATTTGATGTGCACTCGTGCCCGTTGTGGAGGCTCAGAGATGCGGATGCCGATCTCTGCCTGAACTCGGAGGCCCTGGCTGATGAAGATCTGACCGCAGCTCTCCGCTTCCTGGTTGGAGAGGATGTGGAAGGTCTGGAAGGCGCACCTGTCCCCTTGTTCCTTCACGACGACTGGGAACAGGTGGTGAACGCCATGCCCACCTTCGGTGGGAGCGGCCTGGTGCCGGCTCCTGAGAGCCAGGAGGCGGCGACGCCGGTGGAGTTGTCCTCCGATGATTCCCATGGAGGAGAGGAGGAAGAGGAGGAAGAGGAGGAGCGTGACTCGGAGGCGACAACTGAGGAGACGAGGGAGACTTCCCCCTGGCGTAGGGCCAACGTCCTCCGCTCCATGCCGGACGACGACGAAGCCGACACCAGGCGAGGGGGAGAGGACCCGCCCATGATCCCGAAGAAGGACAGGTCTGGGCTGATCTCCCGAGGGGCTTCTCCGGCCCCGGCACTGCCCGAAGCTAGCTCCAACCCTTCTAGTGCGCCCTCCTCTGCTGCTGGACCTCCCGAGGCTACGCCCCGCAAGAGGCTCTCGGGCTTTAAGCTCGGCAGGAGGCCGCTGGAGCACGCCGCGATTAACCAGTAAGTACTTGAACTCTGCTTTGCTCTTGTTTTTGCTGTCAGGGCTTGACATCCTCCATCGCCTGGGTAGGCTGCCGCCTGCGGCGAAGAGGCTGAAGGGGGACACGGTGGCTCCACTTGGGGCAAGCTCGTCTGTCGTGGTCGCGCCTTCGCCTGTGGGAAGGGGAGGCAGTGGAGCTTGCACCTCCCCTGCCCGGTCATCCTCGCGAGGCCGGGAGGGACGCTCTGGCGGGGTGCCAGCCCCCATGGCCCGCTGACTCTAGAAGCGTCGGTGCTTGATGCTGCCACTGAGGTTGCCAAGGCTCAGGAGCTTCCAGCCTCCCAAGCCGTGATCACACTATCGTCTCCTCCTTCTGCTTCTCTAGTTCCTGACTCCTCTGCCTCCTCCGTTGCCTTGGACCGTGCTGCTGCTGAGTTGGGTCGGCTGCGAGAAGATCTCCAAGGCGCCAACCCCCGCCTGGTGGCCGGGCGCCTGGGGCTGATCTCTGACTGGGCTCGCTCTGACGCCTCCGTCCGAGCGGCGCTGAGCCAGGCTGTGGCGGCTTTCGAGGAGGAGAAGCAAATCACCACCCAGGCCATAGCCGCTCGCGACGCGGCGTTGAAGGATGCTTCAACTGTCCAGGGCTGCTGCAAGGCGCTGGTTGACGAGCTGCAAGGCCTGCGTGATGAGCTTGCCAAAGAGGTTTGCGACCATTGGGCGAAGGAGGAAGAGATGAAGGCTCGGGAGGCCGCCATCGAGGACCGCGGCACCGAGCTGTCCGCTGACCGCAACCAACTAAAGACACTGGAGCAGAAGCTGAAGGCGGAGAGGAGTGAGCTGGACGCCAATGTGAAGGTCTTGGCCGAGGATCAGGAGGCCTTCGCGGATTACGAGGAGAGATCTCACAGGGCGCTGAAGTCTCTTTATGATGATGGTCTGGAGAAGCCGCTGGCCGGAGCCACGGACGGCCCCGCCAAGCTGCTTCCCTTACTGGTCGAAACGTTTGAGGAGGTCGTGACTGGCATCGGCCCCATGGCTGAGGTTGAAGCTCGTGTCCTTTCCTCCGCAGCGCTGACACGGATCCTCAGCCACGTCTACCTTCGCAACCCCGAGGCCAACCTTGACGATCTGCTGGAGCCTGTGGACGCCGAGCGCTCCGCCGCTGCTGCTGAGGCCGTGAAGGGCCGAGCGGGAAGCCCTGCTGGCGAAGTTCCGTGCCTTCGCCACTGTGTCCAAGGTAGGTGCTGCTGGTTCCGCGGCCTCGGGAGGTGGAGCTGACAAGCGTGACTCCGCCACGAGTGATGGCGCTGCTCAAGGGTGATCTCTTCGCAGCCTCTTACTTGTTTCTACTCCTGCAACATGCACCGTGCCTCATGGAGGTGTTTAAATTTGTGTCTGGTATCATGAGGGAAATTTATGGTTTGTAATATTTGCTTCTGAATTTGCGAGATTTTGTGGTTTCCTTCTTATTTGCTTTGTGTTCTACGTCGGCAGGGCCCGGCCCCGCGCATACCTCAGCCATACCTCAGCCGCTGTTGGCCCCGACCGGATCACCAGGATAGGACCAAGGAGTGAGGGGCTACGTGGCAAGTTAGGCTCCTGAGTCGCGATGCTCAGGAGTCCCCCTTGACGCGCAAACAGCAAATAGGGAGGGGGTGTAGGAGTAGATTTGTCGTTCTATGTCGGCAGGGCCCGGCCCCGCACATACCTCAACCGCCGTTAGCCTTTTGGAACTAAGGAGTGAGGGGCTACGTGACCAGTTAGGCTCCTGAGTCGCGATTCTCAGGAGTCCCCCTTGACGCTCAAACGGTCTTCATACCTTGGCTCCGCTCGGGGAGGGGCACGCGACGACCAGGTCCGAGGGACCTGGCTGGGGCGTGCACTCGGGCATGACCCGGGGCGCAGCCCCCGTGTCCAGCCCCCCCCCCCTCGTGTGGCGCTCCCGAGGGGAAGCATTGCGATGAGACCAGACACTGAGCTCTGAGCTCCCTGAGGTTGATACAGCCGTGGGCTGCCCTCAGTTGTTTATCACCAGCGCGGAGCATAGCGCTTTTGTATGTGTATGGGCATAGCCGCTCCTCGGCAGTGTCGTCAGCCAGCGCGGAGTATGGTGCTTCCACTGGTACGTGGGAGGGGGCCCCTCTGAGAGGAGCCCCCGGGGCCTGTACAGCCCCGCCCTGACACGTGGCTGGCACGGTAGGGCTAGACGAGGTGTATCTGGACACCCGTGAGCCAGCGCGGGACTCACGAGGCCCTACCTCAAGGCGGGTTGCACCTGATCTTGAGCCTTGGGCGGCTGAGTGTTCCTGCAAGGTGGTTAGATGCAAATGCTCTACGTCCTCAGGTCCCGGCCCTCGAGCAAGCTCAGCCGTCGCTGGTATGCCAGGTCACGATGCCGTGGACAAGGCCAGGGGGTGAGGGCTAGAGAGCTAGTAAGAGCCCTTGAGTCGTGATGCTCAAGCGCCCCCCTTTTAACGTGCAAGTGATTTGCATGAGGGAGAAAGAGGGGCCGCGATAGGCGGGAGATGATAATCATAGGCAGGTTCAGCATGAATGGCAAATTGACTCAGGTAACTGCAAGAAGGATACATGCCACTGGGTCAGGCCCGAGCGGCTCGGGGATGGTGCAGCCCGAGGGGCGCCCCCAGCAAGGTGAAGTAAAAGACATAAGCAAAAGGGATACATGCCGCAGGGATGGACCCACGCGACCTGGGAATAATGCAGCCCTGAGGGCGCTCCCAGCTGAAACGAAACTCGAAAGATGTCACCTGATACCATTGTAGAGCGGGTGTTGAAGTAGCTGGCGATGCGCGGTGAAGGGGCCGATCCTCACGAGCCACCAGAGCCCTGAGCCTCGGGAGGCTCCGGGGGTCCAGGCGGCTCCTCCAGGACCATCTCCATCTCTACCAGGACCGTGTGGTGCCTGGCCTCTTGAGCTTATAGAATGCTCCACATAACACACTGGTGAGTAGCAGCCGCGTTCGGCAGGCCAAAAGGCATGCAAACGTAGCTATCTGTCGGACCTTCGCAGCGTCCCACGCGTGAAGGCCAGAAACGCTCCTGGGACGCGACTCAGTTGAGCCCTGGGTAGTCGATGCAGACGCACAGCCCGCCATCCTCGCGTGGATGGGGGGCTATGCCGGGTAGGCGGCGATTGCCGCGGATGACTCTTGATTCCTGCAGCTCCTGAGTGACCTTTGTGATGAACGCCTGAGGGTTGGGCCCTCCTTGCCCCATGCCTTCCTGAGGGAAACGTGCCGCGAAGCACGCCTCCAAGTGGTGCCCGAGCGCCTCCCTCGTGATCTTGGCAAAGCCTGAGGCCCTCAAGGAGAGAGCCCCCGAGCCTTGCCCGAGGAGGGCGCCGGGCGCGCCTTCCTATGCAATGGATGAGACCTTGAGCTGGGTGATGTCTTCTTCTTCTTGGGAACAGCCTCGGGAGGGTTCTCACTCTTGCTGTCTAGGTCCTCGACTGATGCATCTTGGAAGGCACGCTCGAGGGAGCACGCCGCATCCTTCTCCTTGCATGGGACTGTGATGATTCCGCCACTTCCCGGTATCTTGAGGACATTGTAACCATGGTGAGTCACCGCCGTGAACTTGGCCAGGGCTGGATACCCGAGGATGGCATTGTATGGCAGGCGAATGTGGGCAACGTCGAAGTCGATGAGCTCGGTACGGTAGTTCTTGTGCTGTTTGAAGGTGACAGGGAGGCGAACCTGCCCTATCGGAGTGGTGGAGCCGTCAGTGACTCCTGAGAAAGGCTTGGTTGGTTGAAGCTGATCATATGGCACTTGGAGATTGTTGAACGTGTTGACGGACAGAATGTTGAGTCCTGCGCCGCCATCGATGAGGGTTGATGAGCCACAAGTGTAGGGGATCTATCGTAGTCCTTTAGATAAGTAAGAGTGTCGAACCCAACGAGGAGCAGAAGGAAATGATAAGCGGTTTTCAGTAAGGTTTTCTCTGCAAGCACTGAAATTGTAGGTAATAGATAGTTTTATGATAATATAAATTGTAACGAGTAACAAGTAAATAAAGTAAATAAAGTGCAGCAAGGTGGCCCAGTCCTTTATGTAGCAAAGGATAATCCTGAACAATTTCTAATAATGAGAAAGGAGCTCCCGAGGACACATGGGAATTATCGTCAAGCTAGTTTTCATCACGCTCATATGATTCGCGTTCGGTACTTTGATAATTTGATATGTGGGTGGACCGGTGCTTGGGTACTGCCCTTACTTGGACAAGCATCCCACTTATGATTAACCCCTATTGCAAGTGTCTTCAACTACAAAAGAAGTATTAAGGTAAACCTAACCACAACATTAAACATATGGGTCCAAATCAGCCCCTAACGAAGCAATGCATAAACTAGGGTTTAAGCTTCTGTCACTCTAGCAACCCATCATCTAGTTATTACTTCCCAATGCCTTCCTCTAGGCCCAAATAATGATGAAGTGTCATGTAGTCGACGTTCACATAACACCACTAGAGGAAAAGACAACATACATCTCATCAAAATATTGAACGAATACCAAATTCACATGACTACTAATAGCAAGACTTCACCCATGTCCTCACAAACAAACGAAACTACTCACAAAGCATATTCATGTTCATAATCAGAGGAGTAATAATATGCATTAAGGATCTGAACATATGATCTTCCACCAAGTAAACCAATTAGCATCAACTACAAGGAGTAATCAACACTACTAGCAACCCACAGGTACCAATTTGTGGTTTTGATACAAGATTGGATACAAGAGATGAACTAGGGTTTTGAGAGGAGATGGTGCTGGTGAAGATGTTGATGGATATTGACCCCCTCCAGATGAGAGGATCGTTGGTGATGACGTTGGTGATGATTTCCCCCTCCCGGAGGGAAGTGTCCCCGGCAGAATAGCTCCGCAAGAGCCCTAATTGGTTCCGCCAAGGTTCCGCCTTGTGGCGGCGAAGTTTCGTCCCGTAATCTTGCCCATGATTTTTTCCAGGGTAAAAGCCCTCATATAGCAGAAGATGGACACCGAGGGCCACCAGAGGGCCCAGGAGACAGGGGGCGCGCCCAGTAGGGGTGGGCGCGCGCCCACCCTCCTAGACAGGGTGTGGGCCCCCTGGTGTATTTCTTCTGCTCAATAATTCTTATTAATTCCAAAAACAGGTTTCGTGGAGTTTCACGATTTTTGGAGCAGTGCAGAATAGGTTGCCAATGTTTGCTCCTTTACCAGCCAGAATTCTAGCTGCCGGCATTCCCCCTCTTCATTGTAAACCTTGTAAAATAAGAGATAATAGCCATAAGTATTGAGATATAATGTGTAATAACAGCCCATAATGCAATAAATATTGATATAAAAGCATGATGCAAAATGGACGTATCAACTCCCCCAAGCTTAGACCTCGCTTGTCCTCAAGCGGAAGCCGAAATCGAAAAATATGTCCACATGTTTAGAGATAGAGGTGTGGATAAAAATAAAATACGGACATGAGGACATCATGATCATTCTTATAACAGCAACATAAATAGGTTTTATCATGTGATTTCTTATGCTCAAGTAACAATCAATTCACAATGCCAAGTATGGTTCAAAAACTTCATTGAGAACTAACAAACTATAATCTCAGTCATTGAAGCAATTGCAATTTATCATAACATCAGAAAGAGTCATCAATAGAGCTTTTTAGCAAGTCCACATACTCAACTATCATGTAGTCTTCTATAATTGCTAACACTCACGCAATACTTGTGGTTATGGAGTTTCAGTGGGACACTGAGAAAGACAGGGGCTTATAGTATTGCCTCCCAACGTATTCACCTTTAGGTGATGTCAACAATAATAACCCATGCTAACTTACATCCAATTGGATATATATATCATGATCTTGAGGATCACCTTGACTCAAGCATAAAGTAAAAACATAAAATAAAAGATAGGCCCTTCGCAGAGGGAAGCAGAGGTTGTCATGTGCGTTTAGGGTTGGATGCACAAAATCTTAATGCAAGAGAACATCACTTTATATTGCCCCTTGTATGTGGACCTTTATTATGCAGTCCGTCACTTTTATTACTTCCACAACAAGATCGTACAAAGCTTATTTTCTCTGCACTAATAAGTCATACATATTTAGATAGCAATTTTTATTGCGTGCAACATGACAACTTACTTGAAGGATCTTACTCAATCCATAGGTAGGTATGGTGGACTCTCATGGCAAAACTGGGTTTAAGGATATCTGGAAGCACAAGTAGTATCTCTACTTGGTGCAAGGAATTTGTCTAGCATGAGGGGGAAAGGCAAGCTCAACATGTTTGGAAGGTCAATGACAATATACTTTAACTGAGATGTGAGAAAACATAAACCATTACATTGTCTTCCTTGTCCAACGTCAATTCTTTTAGCATGTCATACTTAATGAGTGCTCCCAATCATAAAAGGTGTCCAAGATAATATATTTATATGTGAACCTCTCTTTCCTTATCACTTCCTATTAATTGCAATGATGACCGAAACTATGTTTATCAACTCTCAACAACTTTTGTGCTTCATACTTGCTATATGTGAAGTCATCACTAACCATAAGATCAATATGAACTCTTTTATTCTTTCTACATTCTCAAGATCACAGCAACATAGCAAAGCCCTTGACTCAACACTAATCTTTATTATAGATAGCTCACGGACTCGATTACAAAAAGAGAGATCACAAAGCAAAACTCAAAACTACTTGATATCAAAACTTCAATCTACTAGATCAAGATACTACTAAAGGATCGAACTAAATAAAACGGTAAAGATAGGAGTGTGATGGTGAGACGATACCGGGGCACCTCCCCCAAGCTTGGCAGTTGCCAAGGGGAGTGCCCATACCCATGTGATTATGTCCTCGGAGGTGGTGAAGTAGGAGTTGTTGATGATGAAGGCTTGTCGTCCGTCTTCCAAGGCATAGGCTCACCATCATAGAAGGATAATCGAGTCTTCGGGATCCTTAAATCTGCAGCCAAACTCATCCTCTTGAATCTATATTCATACTCACAGTTCTAGTTTCGCAGGTCATAGATCTGGGCTTGGAGGTGCTCGATTTTCTCTTGAAGCTTGAAGATGGTTTCCCCAATGACTTTGGCATCTAGCTTGTGGTTGTTGGTGAACTCCGTGATCATCATCTGGTTGGCGTTGAGTCCACGCTCCACCATCCCTTGGCACTTGAAAACTTGCTGCTCCACAGCTTCGAGCTTTGTCTCCATGCTTCCGGTACGCCTTGGTCCCTCCACATCGCGGATGTGCAGCACCCCCTCACGCATCTCAATGGTTTGAGGGTGTTGCAGCACCTCTGCGAGATAGGGGTTGATAATCCTCTCAAAAACTTGTCCTTGGGAACGCTTGGAGACGACATGATGCTCTAGATCTAAAACAGAAACAGCTTGAAACGAAAAAAGAGGATATTTCCGTGATACGGTGGTCAAAACCTTCGGGAGTTTATATAATGAATTTTTACCGACCATAATATGTAACATGCAAGAAAACGGAGTCCGGGAGGCACACGAGGTGTCCACGAGACAAGGGGAGCGCCCTCCACTCTCGAGGGGGCCTCGTGTCCCTTTCGGACTACTTCTTTCTTCCTAAAATTCTTAAATATTCCAAAACTGATAAAAATTGCCTTTGGAGTTGTTTTGGAGTCGGTTTACTTACCGTACCACATACCTATTCCTTTTCGGAGTCTGGAACGTTCTGGAAAGTGTCCCTTATGTATTCCTCCGGGGTTACGGTTTCCATAATATTGGTTTCAACATTGATAGGATTACCTGAAATATAACGTTTAATTCTTTGACCGTTCACCACCCTCGGACTTGTGCCTTCGAAGTTGTTGATTTTTATGGCGCCAGAACGATAGACCTCCTCGATAACGTAAGGACCTTCCCATTTAGAGAGAAGTTTTCTTGCAAAAAATCTTAAACGAGAGTTGAATAATAACACATAATCTCCTACGTTAAACTCACGCTTTTGTATCCTTTTGTCATGCTAACGTTTGACTTTTTCTTTGAATAACTTGGCATTCTCATAGGCTTGGGTTCTCCATTCATCAAGTGAGCTAATGTCAAACAACCTCTTCTCACCGGCAAGTTTGAAGTCATAGTTGAGCTCTTTAATAGCCCAATATGCTTTATGTTCAAGTTCAAGAGGTAAGTGACAAGTTTTTCCATAAACCATCATATATGGAGACATACCCATAGGATTTTTGTATGCAGTTCTATAGGCCCATAATGCATCATCAAGTTTTTTGGACCAATTCATTCTAGATCTATTCACAATCTTTTGCAAAATTAATTTGAGCTCTCTATTGCTCAACTCTACTTGACCACTGGACTGAGGATGATAAGGAGATGCAATTCTATGATTAACATCATACTTAGCAAGCATCTTACGGAAAGCACCATGAATAAAATGTGAACCACCATCAGTCATAAGATATCTAGGGACTCCAAACCTTGGAAAGATAACTTCTTTAAGCATTTTAATAGAAGTGTTATGATCAGCACTACTAGTTGGAATAGCTTCTACCAACTTAGTAACGTAATCAACAGCAACTAAAATATGTGTATAACCATTAGAGGCAGGAAAAGGTCCCATATAATCAAAGCCCCAAACATCAAACGGTTCAATAAGAAGAGAGTAATTCATAGGCATTTCTTGACGTCTACTAATATTACCTATTCTTTGACATTCATCACAAGATAAGACAAAATTACGAGCATCTTTGAAGAGAGTAGGCCAATAAAAACCAGATTGTAGTACCTTGCGTGCAGTTCTGTCTCTAGCGTGGTGTCCTCCATAAGATTCAGAGTGACACTTGCGTAGGATTTGTTCCTGTTCATGCTCAGGCACACAACGTCTAATAACACCATTTACTCCTTCTTTATAAAGGTGTGGGTCATCCTAGAAGTAATGTCTTAAATCATAAAAGAACTTATTCTTTTGCTGGTATGTGAAGCTAGGCGGTATAAATTTAGCGACAATGTAATTAGCATAATCAGCATACCAAGGAGCAGCACGAGAAGCATTAACGACCGCTAATTGTTCATCAGGAAAGCTATCATCAATAGGCAGTGGGTCATCAAGAACATTCTCTAACCTAGACAAGTTGTCTGCAACGGGGTTCTCAGCTCCCTTTCAATCAATAATATGCAAATCAAATTCTTGGAGCAAGAGAACCCATCTAATGAGTCTAGGCTTAGCATCTTTCTTTTCCATAAGATATTTAATAGTAGCATGATCAGTGTGAATGGTAACTTTGGAATCAACAATATAAGGTCTAAACTTATCACATGCAAACACAACTGCTAAGAACTCTTTTTCAGTAGTAGCATAATTTCTCCGGGCAGTATCAAGAGTCTTACTAGCATACTGGATAACATTCAATTTCTTATCGACTCTTTTCCCTAGAACAGCACCTACAACATAATCACTAGCATCACACATAATTTCAAAAGGTAAATTCCAATCAGGTGGCTGAACAATAGGTGCAGTGATCAAAGTTTTCTTAAGTATTTCAAATGCTTCTACACAATCATCATCAAAGACAAAAGGAATATCTTTTTGCAATAAACTAGTCAGAGGCCTAGAGATTTTAGAAAAGTCCTTGATGAACCTCCTATAAAAACCAGCATGACCAAGGAAACTTCTTATACCTTTTATGTCCTTGGGACATGGCATCTTTTCAATAGCATCAACTTTGGCTTTGTCAACTTCAATACCTCTCTCGAAGATCTTATGCCCCAAGACAATGCCTTCATTAACCATAAAGTGACACTTTTCCCAATTTAGGACGAGACTAGTGTCTTCGCATCTCTGCAAAACTCGATCAAGGTTGCTCAAACAATCATGAAAAGAGGATCCATAAACGGAGAAGTCATCCATGAATACCTCACAAATCTTTTCACAAAAATCAGAGAATATAGCCATCATGCATCTTCAAAAGGTACCAGGTGCATTACATAAACCAAAAGGCATACGTCTATAAGCAAAAGTACCAAAAGGGCAAGTAAAATTTGTTTTTGATTGATCCCCCGCTGACACAGGTATCTGAGAGAAACCAGAATAACCATCTAGAAAGCAGAAATGAGTGTGTTTGGATAGTCTTTCTAGCATTTGATCAATAAAAGGCAAAGGGTAATGATCTTTCTTAGTAGATTTATTTAATTTACGGAAACCAATTACCATCCTATAACCTGTAATAACTCTTTGCAGGATCAATTCATCTTTATCATTAGGAACAACGGTAATACCTCCCTTTTTAGGAACACAATGGACAGGGCTTACCCAATCACTATCAGCAACGGGATAAATTATACCTGCCTCAAGCAGCTTTAGTATCTCCTTTCTTACCACTTCTTTCATCTTGGGATTCAGTCGTCGTTGAGTATCTCTAACTGGTTTGGCAACTTTCTCCACTGAAATTTTGTGTTGGCATAACGTGGGACTAATGCCCTTAAGATCATCCAGAGTATATCCAATAGCAGCTCGGTGCTTCTTCAGAGTTTTCAATAATCTTTCTTCTTCTTGCTCTGAAAGGTTAGCACTAATAATAACATGATATATTTTCTTTTCATCAAGATAAGCATACTTAAGATTATCAGGTAATGGTTTGAGTTCAAACACGGGATCACCCTTGGGTGGAGGGGGATCCCCAAGGATTTCAACGGGAAGGTTATGTTTCAGCACAGGTTCCTGTTTAAGGAACACTTCATCTATTTCCCTTCTTTCCTTCATAAACATATCATTTTCATGATCTAGCAAATATTGTTCTAACGGATCAGTAGGAGGCACAACAATGGAAGCAAGACCAATAATCTCATCCTTACTAGGTGGTTCCCTGTCACAAGGTTGTCTATGAAACTTAGCAAAATTAAACTCATGAGACATACCATCTAAGCCAACAGTGAGAGTGCCTTTTTCACAATCAATCCTAGCACTAGATGTATTCAAGAAGGGTCTACCAAAAATAATGGGACAAAAATAATCTTGTGGGGAACGAAGAACAAGAAAATTAGCAGGATATTTAACCTTCCCACACAAAACTTCATCATCTCTAACAATCCCAACTGGTTTAATGGTATCCCTATTAGGAAGCTTTATAGTAACATCAATGTCTTCTAATTCAACGGGTGCAATGTCGTGCATAATTTCTTTATATAAGGTATAAGGTATTGCACTAGCACTAGCACCCATATCACATAGGCCATGATAACAATGATCTCCTATTTTAACAGAAATAACAGGCATGCCTAAGACAGGTCTATGTATCTTAGTATCTGGTCTAGCAATATTAGCAGTTTCATCATAGAAATAAATAGCACGCCCATCTAAATCATCATCCAAGAGATCTTTAACTATAGCAATACTAGGTTCAACATTGATTTGCTCAGGAGGTGTATAAGTCCTAGTATTACTCTTACGAACAACAGTCGAAGTTTTAGCATGATCCTTTATCCTAACAGGAAAAGGAGGTTTCTCAACATAGGTAGGAACAATAGGATCACTATAGGTGATAGTCTTTTCTTCAACTGTAATAGGTGCAACTACTTTCACTTCAACACGAGGATTATATTTAAACCACTTCTCTTTAGGGAGATCAACGTGAGTAGCAAAAGATTCACAGAAAGAAGCTACTATCTCAGAGTCAAGTCCATATTTAGTGCTAAATCCACGGAAAGCATCGGTGTCCATAAAAGATTTAACACAATCGAACTTAGGCGTCATACCTGACTCCTTACCATCGTCGGAACCCCAATCTTCAGAGTTGCCTTTAATTCTTTCCAATAAGTCCCATTTAAAATCAATAGTCTTCAGCATATAAGAACCAGCACAGGAAGCATCGAGCAGGTTGCGATCATTGAGAGAAAGCCGAGCATAAAATTTTTGAATAATCATTTCCCGGGAAATCTCATGATTGGGGCATGAATATAACATTGATTTAAGCCTCCCCCAAGCTTGAGCGATGCTTTCTCCTTCGCGAGGCCAGAAATTATATATGTAATTACGATCACGATGAACAAGATGCATAGGGTAGAACTTCTGGTGAAATTCCAACTTCAATTGTTTATAATCCAAGATCTCGTATCATCACCATAGCCTATACCATGTCAATGCATCTCCCTTCAAAGATAAAGGGAAGACCTTCCTTTTGACAACATCATCGGGAATACCTGCAAGCTTAAATAATCCACAAATGTCATCCACAAAGATAATGTGTAAATCGGGATGCAATGTTCCATCTCCTGCAAATGGATTAGCTAGCAGTTTCTCTATCATACCCGAAGGAATCTCAAAGTAAATATTTTCAAAAAGTTCAGTAGGTTGGGGAGGAACTCTTTGCTCTTCTGGTCGGGGTGAAGATACCCCGAACAAGCCCCTCAAAGGATTAGTTTCCATGGTGACAAGTAACAGAAAATTTCAGCACACTATGTAAATGTTTCCTTACCAAGTTTCACTCACCAAAAGCGCTACACTCCCCGGCAACGGTGCCAGAAAAGAGTCTTGATGACCCAGAAGTGTAGGGGATCTATCATAGTCCTTTCGATAAGTAAGAGTGTCGAACCCAACGAGGAGCAGAACAAAATGATAAGAGGTTTTCAGCAAGGTTTTATCTGGAAGCACTGAAACTGTAGGTAATAGATAGTTTTGTGATAAGATAAATTGTAACGAGTAACAAGTAAATAAATTAAATAAAGTGCAGCAAGGTGTCCCAATCTTTATGTAGCAAAGGATAAGCCTGGACAATTTCTAATAATGAGAAAGGAGCTCCCGAGGACACATGGGAATTATCGCCAAGCTAGTTTTCATCACGTTCATATGATTCGCGTTCGGTACTTTGATAATTTGACATGTGGGTGGACCGGCGCTTGGGTACTGCCCTTACTTGGACAAGCATACCACTTATGATTAACCCTTATTGCAAGCCTCCGCAACTACAAAAGAAGTATTAAGGTAAACCTAACCACAACATTAAACATATGGGTCCAAATCAGCCCCTAATGAAGCAACGCATAAACTAGGGTTTAAGCTTCTGTCACTCTAGCAACCCATCATCTACTTATTACTTCCCAATGCCTTCCTCTAGGCCCAAATAATGGTGAAGTGTCATGTAGTCGACGTTCACATAACACCACTAGAGGAAAAGACAACATACATCTCATCAAAACATCGAACGAATACCAAATTCACATGACTACTAATAGCAAGACTTCACCCATGTCCTCAGGAACAAACGTGACAACTCACAAAGCATATTCATGTTCATAATCAGAGGAGTAATAATATGCATTAAGGATCTGAACATATGATCTTCCACCAAGTAAACCAATTACCATCAACTACAAGGAGTAATCAACACTACTAGCAACCCACATGTACCAATTTCTGGTTTTGATACAAGATTGGATACAAGAGATGAACTAGGGTTTTGAGAAGAGATGGTGCTGGTGAAGATGTTGATGGAGATTGACCCCCTCCCGATGAGAGGATCGTTGGTGATGACATTGGTGATGATTTCCCCCTCCCGGAGGGAAGTGTCGCCGGCAGAACAGCTCCGCCAGAGCCCTAGATTGGTTCCGCCAAGGTTCCGCCTCGTGACGGCGGAGTTTCGTCCCGTAAGCTTGCCCACAATTTTTTCCAGGGAAAAAGACCTCATATAGCAGAAGATGGACACCGGGGGGCCACCAGGGGGCCCAGGAGACAGGGGAGCACGCCCAGTAGGGGTGGGCGCGCCCCCCATCTTCTTGGATAGGGTGTGGACCCCTTGGTGTATTTCTTCCGCTCAATAATTCTTATTAATTCCAAAAACAGGTTTCATGGAGTTTCAGGATTTTTGGAGCAGTGCAGAATAGGTTTCCAATGTTCGCTCCTTTTCCAGCCAAAATTCCAGCTGCCGGCATTCCCCCTCTTCATTGTAAACCTTGTAAAATAAGAGAGGATAGCCATAAGTATTGAGATATAATGTGTAATAACAACCCATAATGCAATAAATATTGATATAAAAGCATGATGCAAAATGGACATATCAAGGGTCCTGGTAACTTGCACATTACTGATGACTGGGGATCAAAGCATTGGGAGGACGCTAGCTGTAGCCACACACTTGAGTTGATCCGCTAAGCTGAACGTGATAGCGCACGTGGACCACCCGAGAGGGCATGTGGCCTCGAGCTTGGGGAGGACTGAATTCACCTCGCGAGCAAACTGCTTGAAGATGCGCTGAGAGGCTGGGACCTGGGCACCGTCGAAGATGCAAGCGATAGCACGTGGCTCCTGGAAGCCCCCAGCCCCCTCGTCCTGGTGGTGGTCATCATTCCTTCTTAGCGGTGGTGGCAGAGGAGGAAGACCTGCGTTGCCATACGGACGATCCTCGCAAGGCTGATCCCTCCATCCCCCTCGCGAGGCTGGTCCTGCCACCGGTCCTCGCGAGGTCGGTCACGCCACTCCTAGCGAGGGCCTTGGTCGTCCCATCGTCCTCCACCTCTTCCTCCTCCTCGGCCGTAGCCCCGATCGTTGTGCTCGGGGCGTTGAACAAGCGTCCTTCTTGAACGGCCCTGAGCTCCTGGCATTCGTTGGTGTTGTGGGTGTGGAGGTCATGGTAGGCGCAGTATCGGCTGCCCTTGGACGACTCTGGCTAGTCCTTCCCGCGCTTCGTGTCTGGTTTTGCTGCGAGCACAGCTGCTCCTTTGCGCTTCACGTCCTTGGCCTTGGCTTTCTACTCTTCAGGGTCCGCAACTGGAAGCTGGAGAAGGGAGAGGCGCCCCTCCTCCGCCCTTGCGCACTTGGTCGCCAGGTTGAAAAGCTCCAGAGATGTGCACAGTGTTGGAAATATGCCCTAGAGGCAATAATAAAAGTATTATTATTATATTTCCTTGTTCATGATAATTGTCTTTTATTCATGCTATAACTGTATTATCCGGAAATCGTAATACACGTGTGAATACATAGACCACAATATGTCCCTAGTGAGCCTCTAGTTGACTAGCTCGTTGTGATCAATAGATAGTCATGGTTTCCTGGCTATGGACATTGGATGTCGTTGATAACAGGATCACATCATTAGGAGAATGATGTGATGGACAAGACCCAATCCTAAGACTAGCACAAAAGATCGTGTAGTTCATTTGCTAGAGCTTTGCCAATGTCAAGTATCTCTTCCTTTGACCATGAGAGCGTGTAACTCCTGGATACCGTAGGAGTGCTTTGGGTGTATCAAACGTCACAACGTAACTGGGTGACTATAAAGGTGCACTACAGGTATCTCCGAAAGTATCTATTGTTTTATGCGGATCGAGACTGGGATTTGTCACTCCGTGTAAACGGAGAGGTATCTCTGGGCCCACTCGGTAGGACATCATCATATGCGCAATGTGACCAAGGAGTTGATCACGGGATGATGTGTTACGGAACGAGTAAAGTGACTTGCCGGTAACGAGATTGAACAAGGTATTGGATACCGACGATCGAATCTCAGGCAAGTAACATACCGATAGACAAAGGGAATTGAATACGTGATTGATTAAGTCCTTGACATCGTGGTTCATCCGATGAGATCATCGTGGAACATGTGGGAGCCATCATGGGTATCCAGATCCCGCTGTTGGTTATTGACCGGAGAACGTCTCGGTCATGTCTACATGTCTCCCGAACCCGTAGGGTCTACACACTTAAGGTTCGATGACGCTAGGGTTATAAAGGAAGTTTGTATGTGGTTACCGAATGTTGTTCGGAGTCCCGGATGAGATCCCGGACGTCACGAGGAGTTCCGGAATGGTCCGGAGGTAAAGATTTATATATGGGAAGTCCTATTTTGGCCACCGGAAAATGTTCGGGATTTTTCGGTATTGTACCGGGAAGGTTCTAGAAGGTTCCGCAGTGGGGCCCACCTGCATGGGGGGACCCACATGGACGTGGGTAGTGGGGGCAAGGCCCCACACCCCTGGTCAAGGCACACCAAGATCCCCCCTTAGAAGGAATAAGATCATATCCCGAAGGGATAAGATCAAGATCCCTAAAAAGGGGGGATAACAATCGGTGGGGAAGGAAATAATGAGATTTCTTTCCTCCCACCTTGGCCAACGCCCCAATGGACTTGGAGGGCAAGAAACCAGCCCCTCCACCCCTATATATAGTGGGGAGGCGCATGGGAGCTATAGACGAAGTTCTGGTGCAGCCCTCCCCCTCTCACAAGTACTCCTCCTCTCCCGCGGTGCTTGGCGAAGCCCTGCAGGATTGCCACGCTCCTCCACCACCACCACGCCGTTGTGCTGCTGCTGGATGGAGTCTTCCTCAACCTCTCCCTCTCTCCTTGCTGGATCAAGGCTTGGGAGACGTCACCGGGCTGTATGTGTGTTGAACGCGGAGGTGTCGTGCATTCGGCACTTGATCATCGGTGATTTGAATCACGACGAGTACGACTCCATCAACCCCGTTCACTTGAACGCTTCCGCTTAACAATCTACAAGGGTATGTAGATGCACTCTCCTTCCCTCGTTGCTAGTTTCTCCATAGATAGATCTTGGTGACACGTAGGAAAATTTTGAATTTCTGCTACGTTCCCCAACAGTGGCATCATGAGCTAGGTCTATTGCATAGATTCTTTGCACGAGTAGAACACAAAGTAGTTGTGGGTGTTGATGTTGTTCAATATGCTTACCGTTACTAGTCCAATCTTGTTTCGACGGTATTGTGGGATGAAGCGGCCCGGACCGACCTTACACGTACTCTTACGTGAGATAGGTTCCACCGATTGACATGCACTTGGTGCATAAGGTGGCTAGCGGGTGCCAGTCTCTCCCACTTTAGTCGGAACGGATTCGATGAAAAGGGTCCTTATGAAGGGTAAATAGCAATTGGCATATCACGTTGTGGTCTTGCGTAGGTAAGAAACGTTCTTGCTAGAAACCCATAGCAGCCACGTAAAACATGCAACAACAATTAGAGGACGTCTAACTTGTTTTTGCAGGGTATGCTATGTGATGTGATATGGCCAAGAAGAATGTGATGAATGATATGTGATGTATGAGATTGATCATGTTCTTGTAATAGGATTCACGACTTGCATGTCGATGAGTATGACAACCGGCAGGAGCCATAGGAGTTGTCTTTATTTATTGTATGACCTGCGTGTCATTGAAGAACGCCATGTAAACTACTTTACTTTATTGCTAAACGCGTTAGTCATAGAAGTAGAAGTAGTCGTTGGCGTGACAACTTCATGAAGACACGATGATGGAGATCATGATGATGGAGATCATGGTGTCGTGTCGGTGACGATGATGATCATGGAGCCCCGAAGATGAAGATCAAAAGGAGCAAAATGATATTGGCCATATCATGTCACTATTTGATTGCATGTGATGTTTATCATGTTTATGCATCTTGTTTGCTTAGGACGACGGTAGGAAATAAGATGATCCCTTACAAAATTTCAAGAAGTGTTCTCCCCTAACTGTGCACCGTTGCTACAGTTCGTCGCTTCTAAGCACCACGTGATGATCGGGTGTGATGGATTCTTACGTTCAGATACAACGGGTGTAAGACAGTTTTACACAGCGAAAACACTTAGGGTTAACTTGACGAGCCTAGCATGTGCAGACATGGCCTCGGAACACGGAGACCGAAAGGTCGAGCATGAGTCGTATAGCAGATACGATCAACATGAAGATGTTCACCGATGATGACTAGTCCGTCTCACGTGATGATCGGACACGGCCTAGTTGACTCGGATCATGTAATCACTTAGATGACCAGAGGGATGTCTATCTGAGTGGGAGTTCATAAGATGAACTTAATTATCCTGAACATAGTCAAAAGACCTTTTGCAAATTATGTCGTAAGCTCGCGCTTTAGTTCCACTGTTTAGATATGTTCCTAGAGAAAATATAGTTGAAAGTTGATAGTAGCAATTATGCGGACAGTAGAAAGCTTATGTCCTTAATGCACTGCTCAGTGTGCTGAACCCCAAACGTCGTTTGTGGATGTTGCGAACATCGGACATACACGTTTTGATAACTACATGATAGTTCAGTTAAACGGTTTAGAGTTGAGGCACCAAAGACGTTTTTCGAAACGTCGCGGAACATATGAGATGTTTCGAGGGATGAAATTGGGATTTCAGGCTCGTGCCCACGTCAAGAGGTATAAGACCTCCGACGATTTTCTTAGCCTGCAAACTAAGGGAGAAAAGCTCAATCGTTGAGCTTGTGCTCAGATTGTCTGAGCACAACAATCACTTGAATCGAGTGGGAGTTGATCCTCCAGATGAGATAGTGATGTTTCCCCAAAGTCATTGCCACCAAGCTGCTAGAGCTTCGTGATTAACTATAACATATCAGGGATAGATATGATGATCCTTGAAATATTCATGATGTTTGACACCGCGAAAGTAGAAATCAAGAAGGAGCATCAATTGTTGATGGTTGGTGAAACCACTAGTTTCAAGAAGGGCAAGGGAACAAAGGGATACTTCATGAAACGACAATTCAGCTGCTGCTCTAGTGAAGAAACCCAAGGTTGAACCCAAACCCGAGACTAAGTGCTTCTGTAATAAGGGGAACAACCACTGGAGCAGCATTACCCTAGATACTTGGTAGATGAGAAGGCTGGCAAGGTCGATTGAAGTATATTGGATATACATTATGTTAATGTGTACTTTACTAGTACTCCTAGTAGCACCAGGGTATTGGATACCAGTTCGGTTGCTAAGTGTTAGTAACTCGAAATAAAAGCTACGGAATAAACGGAGACTAGCTAAAGGTGAGCTGACGATATATGTTGGAAGTGTTTCCAAGGTTGATATGATCAAGCATCGCACGCTCCCTCTACCACCGAGATTGGTGTTTGCGTTGAGCATAGACATGATTGGATTATGTCTATCGCAATACGGTTATTCATTTAAGGAGAATAATGGTTACTCTATTTTTGAATAATACCTTCAATGGTCTTGCACCTAAAGGAATGGTTTATTGAATCTCGGTCGTAGTGATACACATTTTCATGCCAAAAGATATAAGATAGTAATGATAGTACCACTTACTTGTGGCACTGCCATGTAAGTCACAATGGTATAAAACGCATGAAGAAGCTCCATGTTGATGGATCTTTGGACTCACTCATTTTTGAAAAGTTTGAGACATGCGAACCATGTCTATTGGTGTATATGCATGAAGAAACTCCATGCAAATGGATCGTTCGGACTCACTTGATTTTGAATCACTTGAGATATGCAAATCATACCACATGGGCAAGATGACTGAAAAGCCTCATTTTCAGTAAGATGGAACAAGATAGCAACTTGTTGGAAGTAACACATTTTAATGTGTGCAGTCGAATGAGTGCTGAGGCATGCAGTGAATATCATTATGTTCTTACTTCACAGATGATTCGAGTAAATGTTGAGTATATTTACTTGATGAAACACAAGTCTGAATTATTGAATGGTTCAAGTAATTTCAGAGTGAAGTAGCAGATCATTGTGACAAGAGGATAAAATGTCTATGATATGATCATAGAGATGAATATCTGAGTTCCGAGTTTTGGCGCACAATTAAGACATTGTGGAAATTGTTTCGCAATTAATACCGCCTGGAACACCATAATGTGATGGTGTGTCCGAACATCATAGTTGCACCCTATTGGATATGGTGCATACCATGATGTCTCTTATCGAATTACCACTATCGTTCATGGGTTAGGCATTAGAGACAACCACATTCACTTTAAATAGGGCACCCGTAATTCCGATGAGATGACACCGTATGAATTATGGTTTAGAGAAACCTAAGTTGTCGTTTCTTAAAAGTTTGGGGCTGCGACGCTTATATGAAAAAGTTTCAGGTTGATAAGCTCGAACCCAAAGCGGATAAAATGCATCTTCATAGGAAACCCAAAACAGTTGGGTATACCTCCTAATTCAGATCCGAAAGCAATATGGATTGTTTCTAGAATCGGGTCCTTTCTCGAGGAAAAGTTTCTCTCGAAAGAATTGAGTGGGAGGATGGTGGAGACTTGATGAGGTTATTGAACCGTCTCTTCAACTAGTGTGTGACAGGGCACAGGGAGTTGTTCCTGTGGCACCTACACCAATTGAAGTGGAAGCTTATGATATTGATCATGAAACTTCGGATCAAGTCACTCCCAAACCTCGTAGGATGACAAGGATGCGTACTACTTCAGAGTGGTACGTAATCCTATCTTGAAGGTCATGCTGCTAGACAACAATGAACCTACGAGCTATGGAGAAGCGATGGTGGGCCCGGATTCCGATAAATGGCTTGAGGCCATAAAATCCGAGAGAGGATCCATGTATGAAAACAAAGTGTAGACTTTGGCAGAACGGCTCGATGGTCGTAAGGCTAATGAGTACAGATGGATTTCAAAAGGAAGACGGACAATGATGGTAAATGTCACCATTAAGAAAGCTCGACTTGTCGTTAAGATGTTTTCCGACAAGTTCAAGGAGTTGACTACGATGAGATTTTCTCACTCGTAGCGATGCTAAGAGTCTGTTGGAATTATATTAGCGATTACTGCATTATTTATGAAATCTTGCAGATAGGATGTCAAAACATTGTTTCCTTGACGATTTTAATGAGGAAAGGTTGTATGTGATACAACCGGAAGGTTTTGTCAATCCCGAAAGATGCTAATAAGTATGCAAAGCTCCAGCAATCCTTCTAAGGACTGGAGTGAGCATCTCGGAGTTGGAATGTATGCTTTGATGATGATCAAAAAAATTTGGGTTTGTACAAAGTTTATGAGAAACTTGTATTTCCAAAGAAGTGAGTGGGAGCACTATAGAATTTCTGATGAGTATATGTTGTTGACATATTGTTGATCAGAAATGATGTAGAATTTCTGGAAAGCATATAGGGTTATTTTTGAAAGTGTTTTTCAATGGAAAGCCTAGATTAAGCTACTTGAACATTGAGCATCAAGATCTATAAGGATAGATCAAAATGCTTAATAATACTTTCAAATGAGCACATACCTTGACATGATCTTGAAGGTGTTCAAGATGGACCAGTCAAAGAAGGAGTTCTTGCCTGAGTTGTAAGGTACGAAGTTAAGACTTAAAGCTCGACCACGGCAGAATAGAGAGAAAGGACGAAGGTCGTCCCCTATGCTTAAGACGTAGGCTCTTCAGTATGCTATGCTGTGTACCGCACCTGAAGTGTGCCTTGCCATGAGTCAGTCAAGGGGTACAAGAGTGATCCAAGAATGGCTCACAGGACAGCGGTCAAAGTTATCCTTAGTAACTAGTGGACTAAGGAATTTTCTCGATTATGGAGGTGGTAAAAGAGTTCGTCGTAAAGGTTACGACGATGCAAGCTTGACACCTATCCGGATAGCTCTGAGTAGAGAGACCGGATACATATAATGGAGCCATAATTTAGAATAGCTCCAAGTAGAACAGTTGTTTGGAATAGCTCCAAATAGAGCGTGGTAGCTGCATCTAGGAGATGACATAGAGATTTGTAAAGCACACACGGATCTGAAAGGTTCAGACC
>NC_041391.1:334047702-334100562 GCF_002162155.2 Triticum dicoccoides | reverse complement strand
CATGGGTATCCAGATCTCGCTGTTGGTTATTGACCGGAGAACGTCTCGGTCATGTCTACATGTCTCCCGAACCCGTAGGGTCTACACACTTAAGGTTCGATGACGCTAGGGTTATAAAGGAAGTTTGTATGTGGTTACCGAATGTTGTTCGGAGTCCCGGATGAGATCCCGGACGTCACGAGGAGTTCCGGAATGGTCCGGAGGTAAAGATTTATATATGGGAAGTCCTATTTTGGCCACCGGAAAATGTTCGGGATTTTTCGGTATTGTACCGGGAAGGTTCTAGAAGGTTCCGCAGTGGGGCCCACCTGCATGGGGGGACCCACATGGACGTGGGTAGTGGGGGCAAGGCCCCACACCCCTGGTCAAGGCGCACCAAGATCCCCCCTTAGAAGGAATAAGATCATATCCCGAAGGGATAAGATCAAGATCCCTAAAAAGGGGGGATAACAATCGGTGGGGAAGGAAATATTGAGATTTCTTTCCTCCCACCTTGGCCAACGCCCCAATGGACTTGGAGGGCAAGAAACCAGCCCCTCCACCCCTATATATAGTGGGGAGGCGCATGGGAGCTATAGACGAAGTTCTGGTGCAGCCCTCCCCCTCTCACAAGTACTCCTCTCCCGCGGTGCTTGGCGAAGCCCTGCAGGATTGCCACGCTCCTCCACCACCACCACGCCGTTGTGCTGCTGCTGGATGGAGTCTTCCTCAACCTCTCCCTCTCTCCTTGCTGGATCAAGGCTTGGGAGACGTCACCGGGCTGTATGTGTGTTGAACGCGGAGGTGCCGTGCATTCGGCACTTGATCATCGGTGATTTGAATCACGACGAGTACGACTACATCAACCCCGTTCACTTGAACGCTTCCGCTTAACGATCTACAAGGATATGTAGATGCACTCTCCTTCCCTCGTTGCTAGTTTCTCCATAGATAGATCTTGGTGACACGTAGGAAAATTTTGAATTTCTGCTACGTTCCCCAACACACAGATCCTCATGGATAGCAAGCTCCTCCTTCATCTTGACGTCGCGGACGCCGTCAGAGAACGCTGAGATGATGGCCTCCTCAGTCACCTTGGGAATCTTGAGGCGAGCGCTGTTGAAGCACTGGATGTACTTCTGCAAGGTCTCTCCAGGTTGTTGCTTGATGCGGTGCAGGTCACGCATGACCAGAGGACGGTCGCGAGTGCCCTTGAAGTTGTTGATGAAGCGGGTGCGCATCTCGTCCCAAGAGGAGATCGTGCCGGGAGGCAGGTTCAGGAGCCAGGTGCGGGCACCATCCTTGAGCACCATGGGAAACCAATTTGCCATGACCTTTTCGTCTCTGTTGGCCGCCTCGATGCCCAACTCGTAGAGCTACAGGAACTCCGCGGGGTCGGCAGTGCCGTCGTAGCGAGGAGGCAGATCCAGCTTGAACTTTCTCGGCTAGGCGACACTCCGTAGCTCGGTGGTGAAGGCGCGACAGCCTGCAGTGGCCACCAGAGCCCTTTGCGGACGCGGGGCTTGTTCTTGGAGATTCCCACGCGCCGCCGCCGGGGCCAGCGCAGGGTCTTGACGTGCTGGCGCAAGGATGCGGTCTTGATGCGCTGGAGCGGGTAGCACACGAGCGCCTTATTGGGGACGAGGGATCTCTTGGCAGCTCCTTTCTTGTCACGCGGGCGCTGGACGCGGTGTGTCTCGTCCTGGGGCCGCGCCTTCTTGGGGAGGAGGTGGCGGAGGCGCCTCCTCAGCTGCATCACCCACGCAGGACGGAGGGCGAGGCAGCAATAGGGACGGCGCAGATGAGCTCGGTGATGCGAGCGACCCACTCCTCGTAGAGGTCGTCGACGGGGAAGTAGTGCAGGAGCTCACGTGCCAAGAGCAAAGCGGCATGCACGTCTGTTTGGGCGCAACGAGCGTGAGACGATGAACAAGCTAGAGTTAGCAACGGAGTGGCGGTGCGGCCTTCCCGCCGCACCGAGGGATGCAGCGACGATGCCTGCTGCTCGTCCCCCGCCGGGCCGGTGGCGGCGTTGGCAGCAGGAGATGGAGAACGACAAGGAGGCCCACCAACGGGAGCCGTCTGGGAGACGCAGGCGGCGAGAGTAGCCCGACGCTCGGCGCGAGCTCGGCGAGCGTCTGCCATGGATGCGACGAATGATAGAACACGGTACAGCGGAAGAAAGATTCCGGCGCACCCATACCCGGTGCACCAAATGTCGGATATCGGGTTCCGGCTAAATCCTTAAGGTTCGAACTCTGGGGTGCACGCAAAGATCTTCCCCCTACCGATCCACGTCCCAACGCCTCGCCCTGAATCTAAGCTACATGATGAACAACTCGAGGGACACAAGGTTTATACTAGTTCGGGCCACCGTAGTGGTGTAATACCCTACTCTAGTTTGTATTGTGGTGGATTGCCTGTGCGGCTGAAGATGAACAGTACAGAGGAAGAACAGCCTCGCGAGGGGGGTTCTTGAGCTAGAGCGGTGTTCTACTTGGGTGGATCTCTCTAGACTCTCGATCCTATCTCCCCTACTATGGTGGTGGCTATCTCTATTTATAGAGGCCCTGGTCCTCTTCCCAAATATTGAGCAGGAAGGGAGCCAACAACGGCCATTTTGAAGGGGAACATCTAGTACAAGTTATCCTGACTAAAGTTGGTCTTCGACTGCCAAAGGCACTGGCGATGACGCCGTCTTGGCCTCCACCGTGACCTCCGTCCTGCCGCTCTGCTGGTCTTGGTCTCGTTGTACCGATATGGTAACCTTTGCTTGATGCCTCGGTAGTCCACGCCTGTGCTTGCCTACTTTGCTCCAAAGAGGAAACGAGGACACTGCGTAGGCTGGCGCCCGCCTGGTCTCGATCGTCATGGATTGCGTCATAAGCACCTCGCGAGGTATCCCTGCCTTGATCTCTCCGCCTCCTCGCGATCCTGCCTGGTGAGGCCGCCCCTGAGGAATCCTTGCATCGTCCGCCCCATGAGGCTTGGCCCCTCGCGAGGGTCTTGAGCTTGGGTTGATGTAGTTGGGCTATACTGGGCCATCCCTTGAGCCACGCCGCAGGCCGCAGGCAGGCAAGTCTAGGGACTCCCGTTCCCAGAATGCCGACAATATTTGCCAAAGACGACAACCATATCAAGATCACAAAGCATTAAGACAGACATGAGGTTGAATACTATGGCCTTGACAAGCATGAATTTGTTCATGTGTCTATCCTTTGAGATTGCAACCTTACCTAGACCCAATACCTTGCTTTTGCCTTTGTCAGCGTAGGTGATATGCTTCAGATGAGATGGTGACAAGTCAGTGTCCATCAACAAGTTCCTGTCACCGGTCCTGTGATTTGTACATCCGCTGTCGAGGACCCACTCAGTAGCTTTGGGTTGTTCATCCAGCAGATGAATTAGTGCAACTTATGAACCCATATACTTCATCAGTGAAGAATATGATATCAATTTCATCAACAGTAACAGATATAGCAATATGAGGATGTGAGAAATGAGTGATTCATTTATACATGATTAGCTTGCGTCCTTTCAAGCGCATTCAGGTCTCCAGCAAATTCTTCAGACGATCAAGTTCTTCTGGAGACTTGACCCTGCATAAGAGATTAGTTCTTTTTCTTCACCACCCACATCTGGAGGGGTGGCAAAGAATTCATCATTCTGCGAGCTCCATAAGAAAAAGTGGCATAGAAGCTAGTGCACTTTGTTTCACAGAAGAGTGATTACGATAAACATATGAATAAGCAGAGAAATTCTTCGAGGACTTATGAACATAATGGTTTGAAGAATAATAAACATATTCATGGCCCTTAGACTTTCCCTGCGAAACAGAAGTGTTAGCATGATGATGTTCACATGAGGATTTTGATCCACGTGAGGAATTTGATCCATATGAAGAATTTGGTCCATTTGAGGACTTGGATCCATATGAAGATTTTGATCTGGGGTTCCTATTCTTCATGGGTGGTGTCATGATGACATTCACCTAAAGATTTTCAAGGCATCTTTTAGGAACCAAGATTTTCTTCATAGGGGGACCATTCCTGCAGTTAGTTCCAACATAATGAGCAAATACTTCACCATTATGATTCTTAAATAGTTTATAGTTGGAGTCAAATGACTGATCAGAGGAATATGAAGAATCACAAGTAAAGCGAGCTAGAGTGCATGGATCTATAGGAGGTCCTTTCGTGGCAACCCATGAGGTTTTGGGATACTGCTCAGGTTTCCAGTATGTCCCATCAGCATTGAGTTTCCTCTCAAAGGCAATACCCTCTTTCCTAGGGTTCCTGTTCAAGATCTGCTTTTTGAGGACATCACTTAGAGTCTGATGCCCTTTGAGGCTTTTGTAAATGCCTATCACATACAATTCCTTCAGCCATGCATTATTGTTAGTGATACTTGTGGTATGCTGATGAGGAATTTGTGACCATAGAGACAGTTGGAGAATTTGCAGCAATAGAAGCATTTGAACATTCAGGTGATGAATTAGCAGATTCACGCTCAATGCATTTTAGACATGGTGGAATAAATTCTTCCTGAGCAGAACTGGTCTATTGAGCAAGCAATGAATCGTTTTTCTTCTGAAGATCTTCATAACTCACTTTTAACTTCTCAAGATCTTGCTTTCTTTGAAGAAATTCATAAGAAAGCTTCTCATGATCAGTTAAGAGAGTGTTATGATGATTTTTAAGGTTGTTAAACTCAGACTAAAGCTTTTGTAAACTATTAGTCAAAACCTTTGTTCGATCCAATTCCTCACCCAACATATCATCGCTTTCATCAAGCATGTTTTGAACTTTTTCAAGAGCCCTTAGTGGCAAGGGAAGCAAGTTTGACATAGCTAGGTCCAAATTCCTTACCCGATTCATCATCACTAGATTCGTAAAGGTAGCATTCAGTTACCTTGGCACCCTTTGCCATAAGGCATGGTGCGGTGGATGATGATTCAGGTGCGAAAGTCATCTCCTTAAGTGATTCCTTGAAATCCTCAAACCAAGGATCATGACGAGTACGATGGCCTTTGTAGACCTCAGAGGGTCGGTCCTAGATAAGCTTTGCATGGTGGAGATGCATGATGTTCTTGAACTGATTTTGGGACAAACAGGAGCAGATGACATCCTTCGCCGTGAGGTTGAGTAGAGTGTAGAATGTTATCAGCCTCAGCCATCTTGCATAGATCGGTAAGACCAATCTCAGTGACGGTCCATAGTTCAATGTTCATCGCCATGAATCACTTCTTCATCATTGCCTTCCACTTGGGATACTCATGACCGTCAAAGATGGGGCATGTCACTTTCTTCATTCCTGCAGTCGACATAACTAAAACTCCAGGCGGTTAAACCAAAATCACATAAAACAAGGGAGTACCTTGCTCTGATACCAACTGAAAGTGCGTTATATTGACTAGAGGGGGGTGAATAGGCGATTTTTATGAATTCTTCACTGAGGAATTTCAGGGTGAGGAAATTCCTAAGCGAAGAACTACTTGCAGCAGAATGAGTACTCAAGTATAAGCATAACAGAGCAACAGCATAGTCATCATGATGAAATGAAAGGAAAAAACACAGAGTACAGAAAACGTAAACACAGGATAAGCAGGACGCTGACTGAAGAAATAGGATTTAGGAATTAGAGAAAGTCTTCAGTCAAAGTCTTCAAACAGTAATGATCAGGTTCATCAACACATAACTGAGGAAATGAAAGGGTTGAGGAAATAGAACCAGTAGGCTTGGTGAAGACAATGATTTCGTAGACCATTTCCAACTGTTGTAACAATTGTACGTCTGGTTGGAGCGGCTGAGTATTTAAACTCGAGGACACATAGTCCGGGACACACAGTCCTCAACGTATTGTCCTTGAGCTAAGATCACACAGACCTTGCCCAACAGTAGTGGTAAGTCTTCACAGATGACTTCCAAACCTTCACAGACTAGGTCCCTCGGCGATCCACAATTCCTCTTGGATGCTCAGACCATGACGCCTAACCGTTCGGAGGATACACAGTCCTCAAAGGTAACAAGCATCGGTTCCACACAGGAACAATCTCTTCAGTGATGCTCAATCACTTTTGGTTTGTAGGTTTGGGTTTGGGATTTGGGTTTTCCTCACTTGATGATTTTCGCTCAAAGTCCTCGGAGGATGGGATGCTCTCAAATGACAAGTGTCAGTTTCTCTTGGAGCAGCCAACCAGCTAGTGCTTGTAGGGGAGGCTATTTATAGCCTAGGGAGCAGCCCAACATGATAAGATATAATTGCCCTTCAATGATATGACCGTTAGGTGGTAGGATATTTTGGACAGCTGGTGCGTGGCACAGCAACGGTCGGATTTGAGGTTTGAATTCCTCAGGGTTATAATGTTCCTCACTGTGTAGGCAATCCGCACTGGAGAATTCCTAACTCCTCAGTCAGAACAAATTCCTCAGAGACCAGAAGATCTTCGTCTCTGTCATTGAAGAAATAGACTGAACTGATATGACATTTCCAATGGCCTCACTCGAAGGATTGGGTAGGTGTAGGATTTTGAGATGAGCATCACATGGAAATCAGTTTCCTTAGTATTACCTCGACCCCATTTAACAGTAAGGTGTTTCCTATGACTCAAGAAGAAGAAAATGAAACTACGAAAACAAAAGTCTTCACTCTTCATAGTCCTTGCATGAATATCCAAGTCTTCACGGTCACACCAATTTCTTCACTTTCAAAGTCTTCAGGAGAACCAAAGTCTTCAGCTGAAGACATTCATTTTTAGGGGTCGACTTTCACTGTAAATATCAAACTCCTCACCGACTTATAGAACCTGTGTACAACTCACACACATATTAGTCCCTTAACCTATAAGTCTTCAATACACCAAAATCACTAAGGGGCACTAGATGCACTTACAGTTTCAGCGCTCTAAAGGGTGCAGTGTCAGCAGATGGAGACAGTAAACGTAGCTCTGCAGTTGATGATCTCAATTGCCACACACAATCACCCCAGGTGCTTGCTTTAACTTTGTGCTGTCAAATGTGGTTGCATGTTGCATATGGCGTCTAGCTTGTATTGCTTCCAATTTGGTTAAATTGCATCTGCTTACTTTACACATTATACCTTTGATAATGACATGCCTTCCTGTTTTTGATACATACTACATATGTCTATTAACCATGTTCGTACATCAAACTAATGCTCTTTTGTATCCCTCATCAATCACTTATGATGAGACAGTCACCCCAGTGGGTTACTGTGAGACGCGCTACTCGTTTAAAGAGTGCAGTGTCATCCTCCCCACATGATTCTCAAGAAACAGCAAGGCTAAATGAAGATAGTCAATTTAGCTCTCTAGTTGAAGACTGCAATTCCCCCACACCACCATCGCAGGTGCTTGCTCTTACTTAGCAGTGTGATATGTCGTTGCATGTTGCATATGGTGTCTACCTTGTAATGCTTCTAATTAGGGCAAATTACATCTGCTTAGTTAACACATTATACCTGTGAATATGACATGCTTTCCTGTTTTTGGTACATACTATGTCTTTCTATTAACCATGTTCTTACATCAAACTACTTTTCTTATGTATCCCTCATCAATCACTTCTGACGATACACCTTCAAGTTGAGATTGTAATATTGCTTGCATCTTGCATATCATTTCAAACATGTATTGCCTCTAATTTGTTGAAGTGCCACTTATAATGAGACACATCTAACTTGGTAGAGTGATTTTGGTTGGATCTTTCATATGGTGTCCAGATTGCATTGCTTCCAATTTGTTGAAATGCCTTCTGCTTAGCGTTTTTCATACATATTCCATCCTCCTACAATGTGGTTGCCATACATAAAAGTTGTGTTCGTCAGTATCATGCATCAACGAATTTGGAAGTGTGAATTTCATTCCTTTTTCTTGTGTGTTTACTTGACAAGGCAAAATCTAAAAGGACGAAGGCACGGGATGATGGTGTTCCTCTGGAGCAACCGAAACAGATGATCTCTACAGATTCTCCTGCTACTCCTACTGCAGTGCAAGTTCCAAATCTCATCTCCCCTACTCCACAACCCCAAGTGCTTGCTCCAACATGGCAGTGTGATATCTGGTTGCATGTTGCATATGGTGCCTAGCTTGTATTGCTCATAATTTGTTAAATTGCATCTCCTTAGCTTACACATTATACATGTGAATATGACATGCCTTCCTGTTTTTTGTACATACTACATCTTCCTATCACACCATGTTCTTACATCAAACTACTATTCTTGTGTATCCTGCATCTATCGCTTATGATGAGACAGTCATGCCCGTGGGTTAATATGAGACGCGCTACTCTTATAAAGTGTACAGTTTCATCCTCTCCACGTGATTCTCAAGAAACATCAAGCCTAAATGAAGATATTGAACGTAGCTCTGTACTTGAAGACCGCACTTCCCCTTTGCAGTGTGATATGTGTTTGCATGTTGCATATGGCGTCTTGCTTGTAATGCTTCTAACTAGGGTAAATTCCATCTGCTTAGTTTACACATTATAACTATGAATATGACATGCCTTCCTATTTTGGTACACACTACATCTATGTGTTAACCATGTTCTTACATGAAACTACCTCTCCTCTGTATCCTGCATCAATCACTTACGATGAGACACCTTTATTGGTTGCATATTGCATATTATTTCTAGCCTGTTGCCATGTATTGCTTCTAATTTGGTCAGATACATTTGTTAGGCCACCCTTTTAATTTGGCAGAGTCATATTGGTTTCATCTTTCATATGGTTTGTATCTTGCATTCCTTCTAACAAGTTCAAACACCTTGTGCTTTGTTTACACTTTATACATTATACATGTCAATATGTCACGCCATCCTGTTTTTCATACATATTCCATCCTCCTATCATGCGGCTGCCTTACATGAAAGTAGTGTTCGTCAGTATCATGCATCAATGAGTTCTGAAGAGCAAATTTAATTCCTTTTTCTTGTGGGTTTGACTTGACAAGGCAAAATCAAGAAAGAGGAAGGAAAAGAGTAAGGAAGGCGATGATGCTGGTCCTCTGCAGCAACATAAACGGAGCATCTGTACGGATTCTCCTTGTACTGCTAGTGCATTACAAGGTCCAAGTCTTTGCTCCCATACTCCACCATCCAAGGTGCTTGCTCTAACTTGGCAGTGTGATAGCTGGTTGCATGTTGCATATGGTGTCTAGCTTGTATTGCTCCTAATTAGTGTAAACTGCATCTGCTTAGCTTACACATGATACATGTGAATATGACATGCTTTCCTGTTTTTGGTACATACTATACATGTCTATCACACCATGTTCTTACATGAAACTACTCTTCTTGTGTATCCTGCATCAGTCACTTATGATGGGACACCTTTAAGTTGGCAGTGCGATATTGGTTTGCGTCTTGAATATGATTTCTAGCATGTGGTGCTTCTAGTTTGATGAACTCCTATGACGAGACAGTTTTAACTTGGCAGAGTGATATTGATTGCACCTTCCATATGGTGTATAGCTTGCAGTGCTTCTAATTTGTTGAAGTGCCTTCTGCTTAGTTACTAGATCATAGTTGTGAATATGTCAAGCCATCCAGTTTTTCGTACATATTCCATCCTCGTATCATGAGTTTGCCTTTCATCAGAGTAGTGTTTGTCAGTATCATGCATGAATGAGTTCTGAAGAGCGAATTATATTCCTTTTTCTTGTCGGTTTGACCTCACAATGCAAAATCAATAAAGCGGAAGGAAATTGGTAAGGCATTGGATGATGGTGGTCCTTCCGAACAACTAAAACGGAGGGTTTCTATAGATTCTACTCCGCCATCCTCCCAACAAGATTTGCAAGACAACGCAAGGCTAGACAGTCAACTTAGCTGTGTAGATGATGAGAACATCTCCCCTACTCCACCATCATAGGTGCTTGCTCTAACTTGGCATTATTATATGTGGTTGCATGTTGCGCATGATGTCTAGTTTGTATTGCTTCTTACTTTGTTGAATTGCGTCTGCTTACTTTACACATAATGCCTATGAATATGACACGTGTTCCTGTTTCTAGAACATACTATATCTGATCACACCATGTTCTTACATAAGACTACTATTCTTGCATATGTCGCATCAGTCACTTATGATAAGGCACCTTAAGTCGCCACTATGATATTGGTTGTGTCTTGCACATGATTTCTAGCATGTACTGCTTCTAATTTGTTAAAATGCCATACAATTTGAACTTGGTAGAGTGATATTGGTTGCATCTTTCATATGGTGTCTAGCTTGTAGTGCTTCTAATTTGTTAAAATGCCTTATGCTTAGTTACCACATCATAGGTGTGAATATGTCACGCCATCCTGTTTTTCGTACATATTCCATCCTCGCATCATGTGTTTGCCTTTCATCCGAGTAGTGTTCGTCAGTATCATGCATGAATGAGTTCTGAAGAGCTAATTTTATTCCTTTTTCTTATCGGTTCGACTTCACAATGCAAAATCATTACAGCTGAAGAAAATTAGTCTGGCAGTGGACGATGGTGGTCATTCGGAGCAACTCAAATAGGGGGTCTCTACAGATTCTACTCGGCCATCCTCCCAACAAGATTTGCAAGACAACACAAGGTTGGACAGTCAATGTAGTTGTGTAGATGATGAGCACATCTCCCCTACTCCATCATCATAGGTGCTTGATCTAACTTGGCACTATTATATGTGGTTGCATGTTGCGTATGATGTCTAGCTTGTATTGCTTCTAACTTTGTTGAATTGTGTCTGCTTACTTTACACATAATGCTTGTTAATATGACACGTGTTCCTGTTTCTAGAACATACGTGTACATGATGAGCACATCTCCCCTACTCCACCATTACATGTGCTTGCTCTAACTTGGAACTGTTATATGTGGTTGCGTGTTCCGTATGATGTCTAGTTTCTATTGCTTCTGATTATGTTGAACTGCATCTGCGTAGCTTACAACTTATACCTGCAACGATCACTTACCCAGACACATTTAACTTGGGATTGTGATGTAGGTTGCATCTTGCATTGTCTTCTAGCTTGTACTGCTTCTAATTTCTTGAAATGGCACTTACGACGAGACACTTTTTACTTGATAGAGTGATATTGGTTGCATGTTCATATGGTGCCTAGCTTTCATTTCTTATAATTTTGTTGAAATGCCTCCTGCTTACTGTGTTTTCATACATATTCCATCCTCCTATCGTACGTGTGAATATGCAATGCTGTCATTTTTTGTATATATTCCATCCTCCTATCATGCGCTTGCCTTACATCAAAGTAGTGCTCGTCTATATCATGCATCAACCAGCTATGCAGAGCTAATTTTATTCATCTTCTTGTGGTTTTGACTTCATAAGGCAATATTAGAAAATAGGAAGGGAAAGAGTAAGTTAGGAGATGTTGGTGGTCCTCCGCACCGACGCAAACAGAGACTCTCTAGATTTTCCACTGCTGCTGCTAATGAAGTTGAAGTCCCAAGTCTACATGATGAGTTCATCTCCCATACTCCACCATTGCAGGTGCTTTCTCTAAGTTGACAGTGTGATAATTGGTTTCATTTGCATATGTTGTCTAGCCTGTATTTCTTTTATTTTGATTAAATTGCACCTGCTGAGTTTATACGTTATGGATGTGCATATGACATGGCTTCCTGTGTCTAGAATACAGTGCATCTATCTATCATACCATGATCTTACATCAAAGTACTGTTGTTGTGTATCCTGCATCAGTCACTCATGATTGGATGCTTTTAACATGGCAGTTTGATAGTGGTTGCATCTTGCATTGATTTCTATGTTGTACTGCTTCTCGAATTGCCACTTATGACAAGACACTTTTAACTTGGCAGAATAATATTGGTTGCACCTTTCATATGGTGTCTAGCCCGCATTACTTATATTTCTTGAAAATCCTTCTGCTTAGTTTATACATCGTAGCTATGAATATGTCACGCCGTCCTGTCTTTCTTACATATTCCATCCTCATACGGTCATCTTACATCACAGTATTGCTTGTCTGTATCATGCATCAATGAGTTCTGAAGAGCGATTTTATTCTTTTGTGTTGTGGGTACAACTTGACATGGCAAAGTCAAAAAAGAGCAAGGAAAAGAATATAGTAGGGAATGGTGTTACTCGTCGGGTGAAACGAAAAAGGATCTGCCCTCGAAATTTTGCTGGTACTTATAGTGCAGTAGAAGGTCCAAGTCCACGGCTAAATCTACAAACACAGTACCACCTGCTCCACCAGCTGCAGCATCTGCTTCAACTGTACCAGCATCTCAACGAGTTACTCATTCGTTTGCTCCGGAACTAGCAAGTTCCCAAGCTGCCTTCACACCTAACACTACTTCTGAAGCACTGCTGACACAACAGGACTTGGCAAGATCAGATGAACCTCATGAGCATCAACACCAAGACGGTACCTGACCGCGTCAAGTTGCAGTTGCATGCTGCTTTATATGTACTCTCACAGTTTGATGTACACTAACACTTTCCTTATTCGTTGTTGAACTAGCACCACGGCGCAAGCGGAAACAAGCATCGGGGATAATGCTTGACAGATTAACAAAATCTAAAGGAGGAAGAATGGAGATCCATTTTGAGGCATGTTTAAAAAGGCCACGTGAGGCTACAGAGTCAGCCAAGTTAGTATCAGAGGCAGCCGTTGCCGTTAGGTGTCATGCACGTATCCTCCCAGCGTGGATCCTGTACATGAATGAGAAAGACAATACCCAGTTTAACACCTTCCTTGACCATTATCCATAAGTAATGTTATTCATCACAATTAGTAATATTGTCTTGCTCTGTCCCATACTTTCTAGCTTCCTCCTAATAAGACTCACATTCTTTTTTCAATAGATGAGGTTCAAGTTGGATCCGAAAGATGATGCAACTAAACTAGCATGCACTCATGTTTTTCAGTCTGCTCTACGACAGTATCGGTACCACCTTAGAAAATCTCACTTTGAAGGCAAGGCTAACAATGAAATTGCCCAAACATCTCCAGTGGAATATATTACAGATGAAGACTGGACAGCCCTTGTTAAACACTGATTTGATGCAAAGTATCAGGTAGGCTATATATATTTGATCAGAGAACATATTGAACTTGTATTTATGTATGTGCCTTACAAGTGTATCTTCTTTTAGGCTAACTGTTTGAAGAACAAGACCAACCGTTCTAAAGTGAAATTCCTACGGACAACAGGATCTCGTAGCTATATTGCACACTTCGAGGCTCTTGTAAATAGCTGCTACTTCCTTCTTTTTCTGTGCCATATTATCGTATCTATATTGACTTGTTCCAAATACAGAGGAAAGCTCGTGCGGACCAAAAAGAACCTAAATCGAATGTAGTGCAAGTCTTCAAGGATTGCCACACCAGCAAGATGAAGGGCATGAGCACACCTCTTCAAGTCGCTCTTGTAAATCCTTACTCCTCCTGCCTTTTAATTGATTGGTACTGTGATGTGTTCATTTAACTGCTTGGTTTGCAGCCAATGTCAGTTACTCTATTCACTTTTATACACAGCTGTCTTAATGTATCATTTCTCACCTTACATGGTTTAAAAGAGATGAAGGATATTCTTTTGGTCTTGATCTGTAATTTAGGTGTGATGTTCACGTGCGCACACAATATAATATAGCATGTTTGTTTTATATCTGTTTGCCCATGATATGAATGATGTCATACTATGTTCATCCTACTTTAAACCATGTCTCTTTATCCTTAGATGTCAAAGAATGTGAGGAAATAGACAATACAGTAGGCATGCTACATGGACATATGTTCCGAAAGTGATTTTATTATGTAGTTGGCACTACAATACATGCTAATGTATTACAGTAGTTCACCAAAATAAGTTATGTATAAACGTGTCACCTACTTTGTTTGTTTTTTCTCATTAGTAACTTATCTGGTACACTAATCTAGAAGTTCAAACTTTCAGCAAGCTACGGAACAAATGATTGAACAGCCACAACCACCTGATGGTGATGAGGCTATCACAGGCACAATGTTACCTCTTGCTGCAGTGCATCAGTATCTCTCCACTAACAGTGCAAAAAGCACCTTCGTGCGTAATTCTGGGTTGGTTGTCAAGGCAACCTCGTCCAAATCGCCTACTGAACAAAATCTTCCGGCTAGACAGAGTGTTATATCTGTGCTCCAGACACAAGTCCAATCCCTAATGGACGTCGTTTCAGAAACAGGTATAGTGGTTGACAAATGTCATCAAGATATGAATGGTTTTGAACCCAGACTATCAGACATTCGCTTCATTGTTCAAGAGCAATGGCGGAAAAAAGGTGAAGATCGTGCTACTCCATCAGATTCTACAGCCTGAAACATTTGCACTCAGGTCAAATGATCTGTGCTTCTATACATCTGATGGTGCTTTTATCTGCAAGGACTGTAAACTTTATGCCAACAGGCCTGTTGTTGTATGGTTGGATTTTTTTTTGTGATACAACATTTATGATGCTGCCAAAGGCTGCAGTAATTACGACCCTATTTTTGTATAGTGTAGGTTTATCTTAGTAATGTATTCGGCCGAAAGCTTCATAGGATCCCAACATGCCAACATTCGTTGGGCCCATTCCAATTGGGCTAAAACGATTATGGGCCAAAATTTGCATGTAGCCCGCTAAAAACATCTGGGCCTAAATCAGCATAAGCTTTCATATTTTTTTGGTAGGCATGTGCCCATAATGGGCCTTTAACAGGCCTAAACATAATTTGGCCCCTTGGTAACATTAGGCCGTTTACACGTGTAAATATCTCGAGCCCATAAAAACATGGGCCTTTAATAGGCCGAAAGTGAGATTGGGCCCTGATTGGGCCAAATAACCCACTGGTCTTAGCAGGCCGAAACAGTGGCCCATTCACAATGCGGATCGTTCACAGGCCAAAATTCGGACGGGCTGTAAATGCGCCGACCTACTAAACGGGCGTTTAATAGGCCGAAAGTTCAGTCGGGCTTGATTAGTGTCATTTTTATATGGGCTGTTAATAGGCCCGATGTGACGTTGGGCCACATATGGCCCATGGATTTCGTCTGACGTTAACAGGCCGAAAATCACAACAGGCTGAAAATGGCCCAAATCTATAGTGGGCCTCTAACAGGTCGAATGTCAGACATGGCCGAATATGACCCAAATCCTTCACGGTCGTTTATGGGCCGAAAGTTTCAATGGCCTGTAAATGGGCCCAAATGAAACAGGACCTTTAATAGGCCGGAAATACACCGGGTCGTAATTCAGCCCAAATACTTAGCAGACTGTTAACGGGCCAGAAGTGACCATGGGCCGCGATGATGACAAGTTTAGGGCGGTCCGTTGACGGGCCGATTTGACACTAGCCGTACGGGCCTTAACTGAGAATGTTGGGCCTTTAGCTGGGCCGGACCATTATGGTCTACAAAATCTTGTGAGCCTTTAGCTGGGCCGGCCCATTATGGTCCGCTAAATCTTGTGGGCCTTTAGTTGGGTCGGCCCATTTAAACTTTATGGGCCACTTTTGGGCCCGTCCATGTGTCAACATATCATAGGCGCATCTCGACCATTGGATGAGTGACACTTGTGCCAACGCGGAGCTGACATGTGGTTATGTCGGCCAATGAGAATTTTACACATGTAAAATGGGCATTGGTCGTGGCTGTTAGCGGGTTATCGGATCCAAAACCGGACCCGATAGCTTAACGGCGAGCCATTACAGTGGATGCCATGTGTCGGTCACCCTTGACGAAAGCACTTCCATGACGCGGCATTTATCGTCATGGAAGTGGACACTTCCATGATGATAATTTTGGTAATGTCATGGAACACTTCTACGACAACACAGGTATGACTATCTTGATTCTGTCATAAAATCGTCATGGATGTACGTGCATGACAGAAAACATGACCTACTGTGACAAACACGTATCATCATGGAAGTATTTTTTTGTAGTGCTGGCTTGTAATATAAAGCTTTATGTTTAAATTTGTGTCTAGAGTTGTGTTGTGATATCTTCCCGTGAGTCTCTAATCTTGATCGTGCGCATTTGCGTGTATTATTACACTACTGCAGGACGCTGTTAACGCGACACTACGATCAGAGACCCTTCGACGAAACTGTGTGCGATGAAATAATCGCAAACGGTGGTGTAAAAAAACCATCAAAAAAGGTGCAAAACGTTAGCGATGACGGATGCATCAAACATGGTTCAGATTTTGGTTGCATGTGCGATGCAGGGCATACGGTTCAGTTAAATTAACTGTTTGTGATGAGTAGGAACAAAACAAACGAGCTGCCAGATGAAGGTGTGTGCGATATACAGCATACACTTCACTCGGATGAACTGTTTGTGATTAGGCAACACAAAAGAAATGGACAGCCAGATCAAGGTGTGTGCGATATAGGGCATGCGGTTCACTCGGATGAATTGTTTGCGTTGAGACAAGAGAACATAAACGGTTCAATATAACAAGATGTGTGTGATACACGACAAACAAGTCTGTAATCAGAAATGTGTGCGAAGACCAATAATAACACAGACAATTGCTTCTAATAAGATGTATGTGATATGCTCTGTCTACACAACATCTATTTTCCATTGGGGGACGGGCGGTCATCCAGATACCCCATAACGATGCGAAGAGGCATCCTATATCAGCAAGGACTAGCTGTTCACTAGTAGCTCATGTAAGAGAACTCTCAAGTTAAGTGTGCTCAGACTGGAGTAATACGTCTCCAATGTATCTACTTTTCCAAACACTTTTGCCCATGTTTTGGACTCTAACTTGCATGATTTGAATGAAACTAACCCAGACTGACGCTGTTTTCAGCAGAACTGCCATGGTGTTATTTATTGTGCCGAATACAAAAGTTCTCGGAATGACCTGAAAATCCACGGAGATAACTTTTGGAAAATATAAAAAATTCTGGCGAAAGAATCAAGGCCAGGGGGCCCACACCCTGTCCATGAGGGTGGGGGCGCACCCCCTCCCCCTGGGCGCGCCCCCTATCTTGTGGGCCCCCTGGAGCTCCACCGATCTCAACTCCAACTCCATATATTCCGTTTCGCGGAGAAAAATTCAGAGAGAAAGTTTCATCGCGTTTTACGATAGGGAGCCGCCGCTAAGCCCTAATCTCTCTCGGGAGGGCTGATCTGGAGTCTGTTCGGGGCTCCGGAGAGGGGGATTCATCGTCGTCGTCATCATCAACAATCCTCCATCACCAATTTCATGATGCTCACTGTCGTGCATGAGTAATTCCATCGTAGGCTTGTTGGACGGTGATGGGTTTGATGAGATTTACCATGTAATCAAGTTAGTTTTGTTAGGGTTTGATCCCTAGTATCCACTATGTTCTGAGATTGATGTTGCTATGACTTTGCTACGCTTAATGCTTGTCACTAGGGCCCGAGTGCCATGATTTCAGATCTGAACCTATTATTTTTTCATGAATATATATGAGTTCTTGATCCTATCTTGCAAGTCTATAGTCACCTATTATGTGTTATGATCCGACAACCCCGAAGTGACAATAACCGGGATACTTCTCGGTGATGACCGTAGTTTGAGGAGTTCATGTATTCACTATGTGTTAATGCTTTGGTCCGGTACTCTATTAAAAGGAGGCCTTAATATCCCTTAGTTTCCACGAGGACCCCGCTGCAACGGGAGGGTAGGACAACAGATGTCATGCAAGTTCTTTTCCATAAGCACGTATGACTATATTTGGAATACATGCCTACATTACATTGATGAACTGGAGCTAGTTCTATGTCACCCTATGTTATAACTATTACATGAGGAATCACATCCGACATAATTATCCATCACTGATCCAATGCCTACGAGCTTTTCACATATTGTGCTTTGCTTATTTACTTTTCCGTTGTTGCTGTTACAATTACTACAAAACTGCTATCGTTACTTTTACCATTGTTACCATTACTATCATACTACTTTGTTACTAAATACTTTGCTGCAGATACTAAGTTATCTAGGTGTGGTTGAATTGACAACTCAACTGCTAATACTTGAGAATATTCTTTGGCTCCCCTTGTGTCGAATCAATAAATTTGGGTTGAATACTCTACCCTCGAAAACGGTTGCGATCCCCTATACTTGTGGGTTATCAAGACTATTTTCTGGCGCCGTTGCTGGGGAGCATAGCTCTATTCTTTGAGTCACTTGGGATTTATATCTTCTGATCACTGTGAAAAACTTGAAAGACGAAAGAACTAAGATTTTTTCCTCAACTACGAGGGGAGGTAAGGAACTACCATCTAGCTCTGCACTAGATTCTCCTTCTGTTTTGAGTAAGCTTGCGACACCTAAACCTGCTACTGCTATGAATTCTGATATGTCGCATGTTATTGATGATTCCACTTCTGCTATGCATGATACTTATGATGAAACTACTTCTATGCTTGATACTACTGTGCCATTGGGTGAATATCTTGATGAGCAACTTGCTAGGGTTAGAGAGAATGAAATTATTGAAGATGAAATTATTGATGATAGTGATGATGAAGGTTCTCCCCCTAAGTATTAATTGCCTGTTGTTCCTGAGGGTTATGTTATGGATGAAGAAACTACTAGAGATCTTTTTTCTTGCAATGATAGATCTGATCTTAAGTAGTTACTAGCTAAACTTGAACAGAAAACTCTGAATGCTAGAATGAAATATGACCCTGCTTTTGCTACTTCACCTATCTTTGTTACTGATAAGGATTATGAATTCTCTGTTGGTCCTGAGATAATTACTTTGGTTGAATCTGATCCTTTTTATGGCAATGAATCTGAAACTGTCGTGGCACATCTTACCAAGTTGAATGATATAGCCACCCTATTTACTAATGATGAGAAGTCTCGCTATTATTATATCCTTAAGATATTTCCGTTCTCATTAAAGGGTGATACTAAAACTTGGTTAAATTATCTTGATCCTGGTTGTGTGCATAGTCCCCAGGATATGCTTTATTACTTCTCTGCTAAATATTTCCCTGCTCATAAGAAACAAGCTGCCTTGTGGGAAATATATAATTTTGTGCAAATCAAAGAAGAGAGTCTCCCACAAGCTTGGGGGAGGCTTCTCCAATTACTTAATACTTTGCATGATCATCCTCTTAAGAAAAATGAAATACTTGATATCTTTTATAATGGACTAACCGATGCTTCCAAGGACCACTTGGATAGTTGTGCTGGTTGTGTTTTCAGGGAAAGAACAGTCGACCAAGCTGAATTATTATTGAATAATATGTTGACTAATGAAAATAATTGGACTCTTCCTGAGCCAATTCCTGAGCCAATTGAGCCAACTCCTGAGCCTATTCTTAAACCAACTTCGAAGAAGAGGGGAGTTCTATTTCTCAGTCCTAAAGATATGCAAGAGTCAAAGAAATCAATGAAAGAAAGAGGTATTAAAGCTGAAGATGTTAAGAATTTACCTCCTATTGAAGAAATACATGGTCTTAATATACCGCCTGTCGAAGAAACACATTGTCTTGATAACCCGACACAGGTAGTAAAGGTAAATTTTCTCTACAGATATGATAAAATTGAAATCCCGTCTACTAAATTTCATAGCCAATGTTTAGATGAATTTGATGACTTTATGGCTAGACAAGAAAGTTTTAATGCTTATGTTGGTAGAGAATTAAAGAGTAATGCTTTCATGATAGGACGCTTGAGTGATTATATGGCTAGAGTTAAAGGTGAACTTAAACTCATTAGCAAATATGCTTCTATGGTTACCACTCAAGCTGAACAAGTACTTAAAGCTCAAATTGATTTGCTCGATGAATTAAATAATAAACATGATTTTGCTGTTAGAGTGGCTACTAGAACTGGTAGAATGACTCAGGAACCTTTGTATCCTGAAGGCCACCCTAAGAGAATTGAGCAAGATTCTCAGAGAAATAATTTAGATGCACCTAGTTCTTCTAAAAAGAAGAAAAATAAAAATTATGGGACTTTGCATGCTTCTAGTGAACCTGTTATAGACACACCTGAGAATCCCAACAATATTTCTATTTCTGATGCTGAAACACAATCAGGTGATGAACATGAACCTAGTGATAATGTTAATGATAATGTTCATGTTGATGCTCAACCTAGCAATAATAATGAAGTAGAGATTGAACCTGCTATTGATCTTGATAACCCACAATCAAAGAATCAACGTTATGATAAGAGAGATTTTGTTGCTAGGAAGCACGATAAAGAAAGAGAACCATGGGTTCAGAAACCCATGTCTTTTCCTCCTAAACCATCCAAGACAAAGGATGATGAGGATTTTGAGCGCTTTGCTGAAATGATTAGACCTATCTTCTTACGTATGCGCTTAACTGATATGCTTAAAGTAAACCCTTATGCTAAATATATGAAGGATATCATTACAAATAAAAGAAAGATACCGGAAGCTGAAATTTCCACCATGCTTGCTAATTATACTTTTAAAGGTGGAATACCTAAGAAACTTGGAGATCCAGGGGTACCAACTATACAATGCTCCATTAAAAGAAACTATGTTAAAACTGCTTTATGTGATCTTGGAGCTGGTATTAGTGTTATGCCTCTCTCTTTATATCGTAGACTTGAATTGAATAAGTTGACACCTACTGAAATATCTTTGCAAATGGCTGATGAATCAACTGCTATACATGTCCGTATTTGGGAGGATGTGCATGTTGTGGTTGCAAATGTCACTATCTTAACGGACTTTGTTATTCTTGATATTCCCGAGGACGATAGTATGTCGATTATCCTTTGTAGACCCTTTTTGAATACTGCAGGGGCTGTTATTGATTGCAACAAAGGCAATGTCACTTTTCATGATAATGGTAATGAGCATACCACTTTCCAAGGAAACAACCTCAAGTTCATAGCATCAATTCTATTGGAAAAGTTCCAACTATCATTATTGGAGGTTTTGAATTTCCTATTCCTACTGTCAAGAAAAAGTATGATATTCTTATTGTTGGGGTAACCTAGTTTGTTAACCTAGTGTTATTCGAAATTTCTCTGGTTCCATGTTATTCAGAATGAGTTTGTTAACAAGACTTGATCAACCTTGTTAGTGGATTCATTTTGATGATCATGAGATGAATGAAACTAGAAGGCACAACCTTCTGTACCCTCTTTTCACTTTCTGTTATTTAGAATAAATAAAGCAAAAATAGTATTAACTGTCAGTTTTCAGAATTATCCATGCAATAAAAAATATCCCGAAAATAAAAGTGCTCCAAATGCCCTGCAAATTTAGTATGATTTTTTATGGAATATTTGAGGATTTTAGGCACTGAGAACACAACAGGGGGGCAATCACCTGGACACGAGGGTCCAGGGCGTGCCCCCTCCCCCTGGGCGCGCCCCCTGCCTCATGGGCCCATGGTGGCCCCCCTCCACTTATTCCTGCACCCACACACTCCATCTTCCTCCCAAAAAAATCCGATCCGGCTCAAGCACGAGTTCTAGCTCATTTTGCTGCGATTTTCGATCTCCTTGCTCAAAGCTCCATTCACAAAACTGCTTTGGGAGATTGTTGCTCGGTATGTGACTCCTCCATTGGTCCAATTAGTTTTTGTTCTAGTGCTTTATTCATTACAAATTTTTGCTGCCTAGGTGACCCTGTTCGTGAGCTTGCATGTCAAATTTATAAGGTCCCAAGTAATTTTAATGCATGATATAGGCTCTAGGCACTTGTAGGAGTAGTTGCTATCAATCTTGTTTAGTTTGATTCACCTTTATTTTGAAGTTACTAAAAATTTCAGAAAATTTCAGAAATGATGAGGAGACTTTTGAGGGGCTCTTCTAGCCAAAGCTCCAAGGATAAACAAGCTAAGGAGAAAGAAAATGCCAAGTATAATCTTCCTCGCGTAGCGGAAGTACGACCGTGTGAATGGCCTTGTGATAATTTCTTGAGAGCAGCCAGGATTTATGAATACTTTTATTCTTTGGCTGAAAATGCGGGCCTCACCGACTTCCTCCACGACCGAATCGAACAGTATCTCTTACTCACCAATATTTTTGTGCAAAACTTTTACTATTATCCTAAGAATTCACCTCCTTCGGTATCTTTTCATTTATATGATGAGGCTAAGGAAATGTCATTACGTAATTTTTGCGCGGCTTGTAGAATACCCTTTGAGGGCAGCTTAGATGAGCCACATAGTAAAGATGTGGATGGTTTTGTTAACACTATCACTGTAGGGGATTCGAGGAAGGGTTCCGATGCGAGAATCACTAGCATACATTTTCCTGTTTTACGCTACTTTGCCATATTTGCTAGTCGATGCTTAATTGGTCGTGGAAATAGTGGAAACTTCAGTGTTCCTGATATTATTATTCTTCCATGCCTTATTCGGTGATAACACTTTTAGTATGGGTGCCGTTATTGCCAAACGGTTAAGCCTAAACCGTACAAAGGACCCCATCTTTGGAGGTATCTATGCTGCACGCCTTGCTAAACATTTCAAGATACCCATTAGGCATGATGAGAAAGAGGAGACACTACTGCCTCTTACCTTTTTAGATTACAGGAGCATGGTAACGCATGAGTTTATTGTTGACGATGATGATAAGATGCTTCTATATAACCTGAGATTTAATAAGAAACACAGTGAGATTATTACCCTGCCCGCGCCTTCTTTGTTTGATCTAACTGCAGGCCATTACCTTGTCTTGCCAAAGGCCGTGTACGCGCACCGAGGCCAGATGTCAGCTCCAGAGCCTAAGACGGAACCTCCACTGGACCCTTATCATCCATCCTGTTATCAGTGGGATCCGGAGGAGATCGCTAGCCAGTGGTATCCTCATGACACTCCTCAGTACACCGGGGAGAGTAGCCATGATCCTTGGGCATAAACCAACTTAGGCCAAAAGCCTAAGCTTGGGGGAGTACGTATTTCTCACCGACTTTACATTCATGTTCACACACTTAATCTAGTTGTCGGTGCTCATACTCTTTCGCTGTATTATCCATGCTAGTTTATTTTCTTTTTCTAACCTTCTTCTTGTGTGTTTGATAAACCTTAAGAAAAAACCAAAAAAAATAGTTAGTTTACTTTCCATGCTTGTAGTAGTAATTAAAATGAAAACCCAAAAATATTTCTCGTTCTTCTTTTTACTTGTTGGGAGCTTTCCTGTGTAAATAGTTTTATTTCTTTTCTTTCCATTGGGGGTCGAGAGGAGAAGACCATAATGAAAATGCTTAGTGGCTCTCATATGCATGATTGTTGTTTTAACTAGAGCCCATATTACTTTGTCTTCTCTCTTGAATTGAATGCTTGCAGATTCCAGCTTAGTCCAATGCACATGCACTATTATTATTATAGACACCGTTCGGTCGTGCAAATGAAAGGTAATAATGACGATATATGATGGAATGATTGAGATGAGAAAAGCTGGTATGAACTCGACCTCTCTTATTTTTGTAAATATGATGAGTTCATCGTTCCTGATTCAGCTTATTATGAATAAACAGGTTTGCAATGACAATTAGAGATTATAGTTGCTTATGCCATGCTTAATTAGCTAGGAGCCTATAATGATTTACCTTGCTTGCCAACATGCTATTAAAATGGTTGTGATGTGGTACGATAGGATGGTATCCTCCTTTGAATGATTCGAGTTACTTCACTTGGCACATGTTCACGCATGTAGTTGAAACAAATCAACATAGCCTTCACAATATTTATGTTCATGGTGGAGTATATCCTACTCATGCTTGCACTCAGTGTTGATTAATTTTAATGCATGTTCATGACTGTTGTCGCTCTCTCAGTTGGTCGCTTCCCAGTCTTTTGCTAGCCTTCACCTCTACTAAGAGGGAATACTGCTTGTGCATCCAAACTCCATAAACCCCAAAGTTATTCCATATGAGTCCACCATACCTTCCTATATGCAGTATTTACCTACCGTTCCAAGTAAATTTGTATGTGCCAAACTCCAAACCTTAAAATGAAATTCTATTTTGTATGCTCGAGCAGCTCATGTTTCAACTAGGGCTGTCTGTATCTTCCTGCTAGGTGGGTTATTCTCAAGGGGAGTGGACTCCGCTCCTCATTCACGAGAAAATGGCTGGTAGCCGGGGTGCCCAGTCCCATGATCAAAAAGATCAAAGCAAATCAAAATAATTAAAAAAAACTACCCCAGGGCTGTTGCTAGTTGGAGGCACTCGTTGTTTCGAGCAAGCCATGGATTGATGCTTGTTGGTGGTGGGGGAGTATAAAATTTACCATTCTGTTCGGGAACCGCCTATAATGTATGTAGCATGGACGATATCGAGATCTCATAGTTGTTGCGTTGACAGTGAAAGTATACCGCTCAAAATGTTATTCATCTCCGTTTTAAAATCGAGCTCTGGTACCTCTACAAATCCCTGCTTCCCTCTGCGAAGGGCCTATCTATTTACTTTTATGTTGAGTCATCACCTTCTTATTAAAAAGCACCCATTGGAGAGCACACTATCATTTGCATGCATTATTATTAGTTTATATTGGGTATGACTTGACAGGATCTCTTTTACCATGAATTACAATATTTAGCCAGTCCTTGATCTTTAAAGGTGCTCTGCATTTATGTTTTGCGGTCTCAGAAAGGGCTAGCGAGATACCATCTTGTTATATCATATTACGATTGTTTTGAGAAAGTGTTGTCATCCGAGTTTTATTATTATTGCTCGCTAGTTGATTATGCCATTGATATGAGTAAACATGAGACCTAAGTGTTATTGTGGATATGGTTAGCTCATAATCTTTGTTGAAAGTTTGAATGCTGGCTTTACATATTTACAACAACAAGAGCAAACAGAGTTTGGAAAAGTTTTTCTTTATCACTTTCAGTTTATCAACCGAATTGCTTGAGGACAAGCAAAGGCTTAATCTTGGGGGAGTTGATACTTCTCCAACGTATCTACTTTTCCAAACACTTTTGCCCTTGTTTTGGACTCTAACTTGCATGATTTGAATGAAACTAACCCGGACTGATGCTATTTTCAGCAGAACAACCCTGGTTTTATTTATTGTGCAGAAAACAGAAGTTCTCGGAATGACCTGAAAATCCACGGAGATAACTTTTGGAAAATATAAAAAATATTGGTGAAAGAATCAAGGCCAGGGGGCCCACACCCTGTCCAAGAGGGTGGGGGCACGCCCCCTCGCCCTAGGAGCGTCCCCCTGTCTCGTGGGCCCCCTGGAGCTCCACCGACCTCAACTCCAACTTCATATATTCCGTTTTGCGGAGAAAAAAATCATAGAGAAAGTTTCATCGTGTTTTACGATATGGAGCCGCCGCCAAGCCCTAATCTTTCTCGGGAAGGCTGATCTGGAGTTCGTTCAGGGCTCCGGAGAGGGGGATTCGTCGCCGTCATCATCATCAACCATCCTCCATCACCAATTTCATGATGCTCACCACCATGCGTGAGTAATTCCATTGTAGGCTTGCTGGACGGTGATGGGTTGGATGAGATTTATCATGTAATCAAGTTAGTTTTGTTAGGGTTTGATCCCTAGTATCCACTATGTTCTGAGATTGATGTTGCTATGACTTTGCTACGCTTAATGCTTGTCACTAGGGCCCGAGTGCCATGATTTCATATCTGAACCTATTATTTTTTCATGAATATATATGAGTTCTTGATCCTATCTTGCAAGTCTATAGTCACCTATTCTGTGTTATGATCTGACATGACAATAATCGGGATACTTCTCGGTGATGACCGTAGTTTGAGGAGTTCATGTATTCACTATGTGTTAATGCTTTGGTCCGGTACTCTATTAAAAGGAGGCCTTAATATCCCTTAGTTTCCACTAGGACCCCTCTGCCACGGGAGGGTAGGACAAAAGATGTCATGCAAGTTCTTTTCCATAAGCACGTATGACTATATTCGGAATACATGCCTACATTACATTGATGAACTGGAGCTAGTTATGTGTCACCCTATGTTATAACTATTACATGAGGAATCACATCCGACATAATTATCCATCACTGATCCAATGCCTACGAGCTTTTCACATATTGTGCTTTGCTTATTTAGTTTTCCGTTGCTGCTGTTACAATTACTACAAAACTGCTATCGTTACTTTTACCATTGTTACCATTACTATCATACTACTTTGCTACTAAATACTATGCTGCAGATACTAAGTTATCCAGGTGTGGTTGAATTGACAACTCAACTGCTAATACTTGAGAATATTCTTTGACTCCCCTTGTGCCGAATAAATAAATCTGGGTTGAATACTCTACCCTCGAAAACTGTTGCGATCCTCTATACTTGTGGGTTATCATGGAGTAACCATCAGATGGGTGACTGGATGGGAAGTTGTGTTGATGTTAAATTAACTGATAGGATGGGTCATAGTTGTCAAATTAAATGACTGATATGACCCATCCCATGAGTTAATTTAACCTCGAGGTCCTTGTTTTTTATTTTTATTTTATTTTTTAACACATGTTAAAGAAGGTCTACCGCATTACTTTTTGACAATGTGTATACATGGCATACAATTGATCCATCCGACCTGTTTGTGATGGAATAAGTCGTGTGTGTTGTGGGCAAACGCTTGCTAGTGTACAACCGTTTGCTATTGATGAATTCATCACCGACGGGTTCCCTAGTGTGGTCCGTGTTCATCTCATCATCATCTACTTCTTGTGCTAGCTCAATGTTCCTTATATGCTAAGTTTCCATTAATTGATGGCATTTGATAAACACGCCACCATTTCCCGCCATTTCCTCACCTGTTTCCCGCCACCTAGTGATATTGCGCATAAATCTAGGCGCGGCGCGACGCACGAAGGCAACAAGCACAGCCTATAGCACATCCACCTTTTCCAAGCATGCCAACCCACCAAAGCACTGCCTCTGCCATCAACCTCATCGACGAGGAAAACCAGAAGGCACCACGGCCCGTCGAGGCTGCGGCGCTCCCCGGCAACGCGATGGACGATGTCGTGATGAGCGTCATCGCCAGGGTTGAGAAGACCCTTGGTGCATGGCGCTTCAGCGCCGCGGATCAAGATAGGCATGTCAGCACAGAGAGGATGCAGCTCGCCGCACAACATGATCGATGGCGCGTAGCAGAGCAAGTTAGGCGTGTCCGCACTGATAGGCTACGGCTCGCCGCACGGCAAGACCATTGGAGCACCGCAGAGCGAGAGGCGCGGTGTGCCGCACAGCAAGAGCAGATCCATTGGCGCTTGCCTGCTATCGACAGGGCGTCACAGCTGGGTACACGTCCCGTTAGTACCCCCATTCCTTGCCAGGAGTGGGCACAGGCCCTCTATGCCATACTTGCACAAGAGGCCGTCCGCACCATACTTGTACTGGACGCCTGCCGTGCCGTTCGCATGGGTCGCGCTGTTTGCCTTGTCCGCGGCCCGCTCGATGCCAATGCGCTGGTCGGTAGGCTCGACCGCCTCCTTGGCCCAGGTGTCCACCAAGGCGCAGTAGAGGAACTTGGCCGTCACATCCTCAAGGTGGTGATCTCCGACGAAATAGACAACTTGGAGCTTGAGATCGCGCTCCAGATATACCACGAGCGTGTCGACCGCTTGGACGAACGCCTGCACGAGTTCAGGTAGAGCCAAGAGCTACCGTAGGCAAGGGCTGCTGGTGATGGTCTCATGGACGCATTTTTTTAGTCGTTTCGACATGGATATCTATGTATCCATAGCAATCATAGTATTGCCCTGTTTATTGCTCGGTTTCAATGTGTGTACTCTGTTTTTCGTTCTTATATGTTCTATTTCAATGTGTGTTTATACGCTTTCCATTCTTTATATGTGTATGATAACAGCTAGATTCAAATTAGTATACAAAAACAGATAGAAAATGGAATTCATAATATATATAATATTAATTGTTCATTAGTTCATCACAGAATATATATAATATCATCACATATACGTGATGATACTTAACTACTACGTACAATGCATAAAATTGAAAACGAACAATACTAAAACTAATAATCCCTCCCGGGGCCAGTATTCCAGCAGCCCCTCGCCAGCAGCTCCCTAGTGCGCGGAGTCTTCCCAGCGCAGAGGCAGTACTCCGCCTCCTCTGCCTCGCAGCTCCACACAACGACGAGGCGCCTAGCGCCTTTGGCCTTCCTCGCGAAGTACCCGTCTTCGTACACCTCCTCCACATGACGACGCACCCGCCCCCAAAGCTCTGCCGCCTCCTTTTTACAGGCGGCATCACAGGCTTCACAGGCCTCCTGGTACCTGGCATCCTCCTCCGCCATCTCCTTCTTGAAAGCCACTTGCCTGGCTTTCTCAGCCGGCGGCAGCGACTTCCAAAGACAAAGATCGTACTGGCCCCATGTCAGTGTACATAAGTCTGGGCCCCTTTTGTACCCCTTACTTGTGCGCGGGCAGTCGCAGCCACACCTGCGGCAAGGCTTTACGAGGCAGTAGAAGGCAAGATACAAGACTACCAAGGCAGCATTCAAGGCAGTAAACAAAGAGCAGAAGACAAGCTAGACCTCCCCTGGCAACATCCTTGCCGGGGCGGCTTGCGTAGCCTCGGCAAGGTCCTTGCTAGGACGGCTTGCGAAGCACCAGCAAGGCCACCACCCATGAGGAAGAAAGCTCTGACACCATTGACAACGTCAGAACCAAGACTCAGGGGCACATGCGTAGTAACATGCAGATCTTTCTGAAGACTGGTGGCATGCAGGTTATCGTGGAGACCAAAAGACAAAGACCCCCGGCAAGGCCCTTGCCGAGGACGACTACGAGGCACCGGAAAGACCCTTGCCGGGGACGACTGCGAGGCCCCGGTAAGACCCTTGCCGGGGACAATTGCGGGGCCACAGTTAGGCTCGCACCCGACAAGGTTTCGCCACCTCACGGCTGTTCCGGCACGGCGACCATCCTGCCAAATAAGCAAGCACCTGATGTGGTGGCATGCAGATCTTCATGAAGATTTTGCCACCGCGCCACCGCGCTGGCTAGCCAGTCAACTTGGCACTACATGCCTCGTCAGCCTAGATACGTGTTGAGTCAGGGTCAGGTGGCGACGGATGGGACGAGCTCTATTGCCGTCCCCGATAAAGTTGGAGGGCACGTAAGCACCACATTTAATGCGTTTGTCCTACAACGTCGGTGACAAGCATGTACACTGTAGCTCCCCGCCAACCGTAGAAGGGATCCTCATGCTCCCATAGGTGCCATTTCCCCGACATCTTTGGCGCGCCAGGTAGGGGAAACATGTGGTGCAAATCTGGTCCGGTAGTTAGTACGTCAGTTTCTTCATCACCATGGCTCCGAAGAAGAAGACGATCAAGGCGATCGGTTTGTCTGGAGCCGGTCTGCCCATGCCAGCATGAAGGGCGACCTGGTAGACGCTGGTGGCAGAGGAGATCAAGACCATCCACATCATTCTGGTACCAGCAACCAGGTGAGCGGCATCGTCCGCAACCACGACGACGATCCGCGCATCGCCGCATCCAAGGACGGAGTCGTGCTGCATACGGGCGGTGCGGGGACCTCCAAGGGTAGGAAGACAACCCCGCCGATGCACGCACCATGATCCTCCCAGGTCGTGCACGACGAGCAGCACCGCGACGTTGGTGACCCCGGGTGTCGTCACGGAGAGCCCTCAACATCATTCTCGAGGTGCGCAGGGCCGACATGCACGCCATGATGCAGGCGCAAAGGGCGCGTGACTGCGGAACCGTGATGGGGCTCCTTCTAGCGTAGTTAGAAGTCTGAGCACCTCCTGTTCCTTGCATTTGTCACTGCCACTCATGCGAGCAGAAGCGTTGGCACGAGCACAGCTACTCCTCAACTTTCCTCCTGCTGCATAGAGGCAAGTAGAATGGAGTGCCACTATCCAAACCCTTATAGGCCACGCCAACAGGGATGGCCACCAAGAGGCAAGTCCTTCACGGCGCCGCACCACTTAGCCGACCCGCGTCGATAGTGGAATGGTTGGAGGTGCCACAAGCATGGTGCACCCCCCTCCACCGCGAGCGGCGGTCACCAGCTCGTCGGATCGACGCCCGTGACGACGTATCCATGGCATCGTCTGATCCACGGGCATGTCGCGTCTGTCTGTGTCAAAACCGGTGGATCTCGGGTACGGGGTCCCGATCTGTGCGTCTAAGGCTAATGGTAACAGGAGGCAAGGGACAGGATGTTTTACCCAGGTTCGGGCCCTCTCGATGGAGGTAAAACCCTACTTCCTGCTTGATTGATCTTGATGATATGAGTATTACAAGAGTTGATCTACAACGAGATCGTAGAGGCTAAACCCTAGAAGCTAGCCTATGATGATTATGATTGTCCTTCTATGGACTAAACCCACCGGTTTATATGGACATCAGAGGGGGCTAGGTTTTACACAGAGTCGGTTACAAAGAAGGAGATCTAACATCCGGATCACCAAGCTTGTCTTCCACGCAAAGGAGAGTCCCATCCGGACACATGACGAAGTCTTGAGTCTTGTATCTTCATGGTCCAACAGTATGGCCAAAGTATATAGTCCGGTTTTCTAGATACCCCCTAATCCAGGACTCCCTCAGTAGCCCCTGAACCAGGCTTCAATGACGATGAGTCTGGCGCGTAGATTGTCTTCGGCATTGCAAGGCAGGTTCCATCTCCGAATACTCCAAAGCAGATTAAGGATTGCGTCCGGCTCTGTGAGATAATTTCCACACACCGCCGTAGAGAGCATAACACTTCACAAATCTGATCTGCTAACAATTTTTTTTAGGTGTGCCCTTACGCCGTGGCCTGGCTCAATACGAACCGATTTTCTCAGCCTGCCTCGACGCACGTTACGAGGCAGTTTTATCGGCACGCCTTGCCAAAGTAGAGATCGTGTTCCCCTTATCACAGGATCCGCCATTAATATGAGCGCGTGCAACCCCACGACGCATGTTGGTGTGACTCCGTGTTTTTAGGTAAGTCCCAAGCGGTTACACTTAGGACGCTTGATATTCACCCCCCCTTATAGAGGGGCCGAGGCCTATCCCTCTTTTCTACCACGCTCGTGCCTTTCCGCATCTCGAGTTCCAACACCCAAAGCCCAAGCTTAAGCACTTCGGACCTTCAATCATGTCTGTATCCAACCTTCAAGGCCGGTGGATGGCCTCCTCTGTCACAGAGGAGGACATTGCGAAGCTTAGGGAGGTCAGATATCTGACCGCCGACATCAAGCACAGGCTTCCTGCTCCAGGGCAGGTCATCCCTACTCCCGATGTCGGATGTTGGGTTCCGGCAGACCCTTAAGGTTCGAACTCTGGGGTGCGCACAAAGATCTTCCCCCTACCGATTCACGTCCGATCGCCTCGTGAGAATCTAAGCTAAACGATGAACAACATGAGGGACACAAGATTTATACTGGTTCGGGCCACCATTGTGGTGTAATACCCTACTCCAGTGTGTGGTGTGGTGGATTGCCTCAGGGGCTGATGATGAACAGTACAAGGGAAGAACAGCCTCACGAGAGGTGTTCTTGAGCTGGTGCGATGAACTTCTTGGGTGAGTTTGATCGCCTCTCTCTCTGTCTAGCTCTCTCTCCGATCTCCCCCTTCCTATGTGGTGGCTAGTCCAATTTATAGAGGCTCTGGCCCTCTTCCCAAATATTGAGCGGGAAGGGCGCCAACAACGGCCATTTCAAAGGGGAACATCTAGTACAAGTTATCCTGACTAAAATTGGTCTTCAGCTGCCAAAGGCACTAGCGATGATGCCACCCTGGGCTCCATGGTGACCTCCATCCTGCCGCTCTGCTGGTCTTGGTCTCGTTGCACCGAAATGCAAACCTTTGCCTGATGCCTCGGTACTCCAGGCCTGTGCTTGCCCCCTTTGCACCAAAGAGGAAACAAGGACACTGCGCAGGCCGGAGCCCGCCTGGCGCCCGCCTGGTCTCGATCGTCATGGCTTGCGTCATGAGCACCTCGTGAGGTACCATGCCTTGATCTCTCCGCCTCCTCGTGAGCCTGCCTGGCAAGGTCGTTCCTGAGGAAGTCGTGTGTCGTCCGCCCGCGAGGCTTGGCCCCTCGCGAGGGTCTTGAGTCTTGTGCTGATGAAGATGGGCCATACTGGGACACCACTTGAGCCATGCCGTAGGCCACAGGCAAGAAAGTCTGGGGACCCCCGTTCCCAGAACACCGACAGTAGCCCCCGGGCCCAAGGCACGCTCGGACTTGGCTTAGCAGAGAAGCGAAGGTGCAAGAGCGGAGCGCCGTGGGCCCCATCAGCCTGCGGACTTGGGCGCTGCATGGCGGTTGATTGGACATGGGTGTCTCCGCTTCCCCACGCTGCCTCGGCAACTGCTCGACTTGACAAGTCCCTGCATGCAAAAATGGGTCATGATTACCTGAGATCGTGGTGCCGACGGTTGGCCTCCATGGGACTATAAGTACGGACGGGCGAGAGCCCCCGTAGTCCACCCCTTTCTGCTTCACTCGTTCTTCTTCTTCCTCGCCCTTGCTTCTCCTTCGCCAATGGCACCGATCCGCCGGTTTTCAGCGGAAGAGAAGGGAAAGGCCCCCCGAGAGGGTCCCGACCCGCTTCCGCCAAAGAAACGGCCTGTCCCCGGCCGCTACGACGTGGTCGCATGGCAGGAGATGTCACGGCCCTGGTACGAGCGGCTGCCGCCTGGGTTTCTGCTGCCCTTGTACGCCCGAATCGAGGGCCCTGGAGAAGAAGACGCAGAGTAACACCGCCGGCGCCGCAGGTGATGCCGGTGAGTCACGGCGGTGCGCGTCGTCACCCCCGGAGTCCATGCCGAGAGCTCTTCTCGCGAGCTTGTGCTCCACGCCGCCATGCCTCCACGCTCTTGGCATCGCCTTCCTCCCTCCTTCGCCTTCGAGATGCCGTCGAGTGGGTCTCTGGAGCTCTGGCTGCAGCATGCTGACTGCAGCACCCTTGCTACCGGAGCGGAGGTCGCGGTCGTCGCTCCGGGCAAGGTCTACATGACCCGGGGCTGGGGCGAGATCACCCGGGTTTGCCGGACAGGGGGCGCCCTCTTAATTCATCTTGAATATGATGGCGCCTCCTTGATGTTCTTCAAGGTCTTCGATGCGGAAGGACGCCGGCTGGAGTGCTGCCCCAAGGAAAGCGGCCGGGGGATCGACGTGGCGAGGACCAGGCCTGCCAATCGCTTCCCCAGTAGCTCCTCAGGCAGCAGCGGAGGAGCTGGAGGGTCCAGCGACTCTCCCGAGCTTCACGTGACTCCAGAGATGAGCGACAACAGCTACGAGCCCCCGAGCTTGCGTCGTGCTCGGAGCAGGGCGGCTGCATCTGGTCGCAGACGCAGCTGATCTGGATGGGGTTGGCGCTGGCGCCTGGCGGCCCACTGTTGATGATGGTGTCTCCTGCGGAGGCGCGCGTAGTTAACGCTCCTTAGGATTAGCACCTTTTGTTCCCTGCGAGGAATCGAAGTAACCCCGCGGGGGTATGTAAGGTGCCTGCCATGTCTTTTGTGAATATGATATCCTTATTATGAATTGATGCGGGATGCTTGCCCTGTCCCGGCTCGGTTCCCCCTTTCTATCCTCACGAGGGCTTGGTGCTCTACACTGACAGGTCCCGGTCCCCAGGCAGGCTTCAGTCGTCGCTGGTATGCCAGGTCGCGATGCCGTGGTCAAGGCCAGGAGGTGAGCGGCCCAAGGTCCAGTAACAATCCCTGAGTCGCGATGCTCAGGAGGTCCCCTTTAGCGCTCAAGCAGCCTCCGCTGGGCGAGAAAAGAAGGCAACGTCGTCGTGACAGAGTTGTACTAGGCGAGGGCTTAGCGTCGCGTTGATTTGGATTTTGCTGAGGCCTGACTTATCTCATGAGTTTGGAGTAGTTCTCCGGCGAGGTGTCGGGCCTGTGCGCCGGCAGCTGGGGTGTTGCCGGGTCAGGCCTTCGTGAGCTCCTCCCCTCTTTCCCACACCCTCCTTCGTGCTCTACGTCCTTAGGTCCCGGCCCACGAGCGAGCTCAGCCGCCGCTGGTATGACAGGTCGCGATGCCGTGGGTCAAGGCCAGGGGGTGAGGGCTGGAGAGCCAGTGAGAGCCCCTAAGTCGCGATGCTCAGGCGCCCCCCTTTTAATGCACGAGCGGATCGTACGGGAGAGAGAGGGAGAGACCTCACGACGCTCCCCACGCTACTCCTTAGGCTGATCCTGTACACCAACACGAGGAAAACAAGGACTGCCATTACGTTCGTCAGGCAGCCATTGGTTGCTCCGAGGGGGTGATTGAGGCACTGAGGGCCTGGTGAGGTAGCGCTATGCGGGGTTGCCGCAGCCAGAGCTCGACCACTCAGATTTGTCGGTGTTGCAGGGACGGACCCATGCACAAGCGTCGTGCCAGAGCAAGCGGCTCCAAAGGTAGGTGTCAATCGAGTAGGCGATTATCTCAAGCTGGTTAAGCATGAAGAAGCAAATCAACTTAGATAGATGCAGAGAAAGGCAAATGTCGCTGGGTCAGGCTCAGATGACTTGGGGATAATGCAGCCCGAGGGGCGCCCCCAACAAGGTAAGTTGAAGATAAAAGCAAAACGGATACATGCCGCAGGGACAGGCCCACACGACCTGGGAATGATGCAGCCCTGAGGGCGCTCCTAGCTGAAACGAAACTTGAAAGAAGTCACCTGATACCGTTGCAGAGCGAGTGTCGGAGCAGCTGACGCTAGCCAATCCTCATGAGCCCTCGGGGCTTCAAGCCTCGGGAGGCTCTGGAGATCCGGGCGGCTCGGCGGGGTCCATCTCCATTTCCTCCAGGAGCGTGTGATGCTTGCCACCTGAGCTTCCAGAATGCTTCTCATCAGGCGCTGGTGGGCTGCAGCCGCATTCGGCAGGCTGAAGGGCATGTGAACGTAGCTGTGCAGTGGACCCGCGCAACGCCCCACATGAGAGGGCCAGAAGCACTCCTGAGACGCGACTCGATTGAGTCCTGGGTAGTCGATGCAGACGCGCAGCCCGCCATCCTCGCCTAGGTGGGGAGCTACGCTGGGCAGGCGGCGGTTGCCGCGCATGACTCTCGATTCCTGCAACTCCTGAGCGACCTTGGTGATGAACTCCTGAGGGTTGGTCCCTCCTTGCCTCACGCCTTCCTGAGGGAAACGTGCCGCCTCCAAGTGGTGCCCAAGCGCCTCCCTCGTGACCTTGGCAAAGTCAGTGGCTCCCCAGGAGAGAGCCCCCGAGCCTTGCCCGAGGAGGGCGTTGGGCGCGCCTTCCTATGCGATGGAGGGTGATGCCCCTTGGATGGGCGCATGTCCGGATGTGGCGCCTCCGGAGGTGCCTGCCTCCTGAGGCCCTGAGCGAGGTGATGTCTTCTCCTTCTTGGGAGTTGCTTCAGGAAGGTTTCCATTCTTGCTGTCTGGGTCCTTGATTAACGCGGCTTGGAGGCGCGCTCGAGGGAGCACACCGCATCCTTCTCCTCACAGGGGACCGTGATGACCCCGCCACTTCCTGGCATCTTGAGGACGTTGTAGCCATGGTGAGTCACTGCCATGAACTTAGCCAGGGTTGGATACTCGAGGATGGCATTGTATGGCAGGCGAATGTGGGCGACGTCGAAGTCAATGAGCTTGGTGTGGTAGTTGTTGCGCTGTCCAAAAGTGATAGGGAGGCGGACCTGCCCTATCGGGACAGTGAAACCATCAGTGACTCCTGAGAAGGGCTCGGTTGGTTGAAGCTGATCATATGGCACTTGGAGATTGTTGAACGTCTCGACGGACAGGACATTGAGCCCTGCCCCACTGTCGATGAGGGTCCTAGTAACTTGCACATTGCTAATGACTGGGGAGCAGAGCATCGGGAGGACACTGGACGTTGCCGCGCACTTGAGCTGATCCACTGAGATGAACGTGATAGTGCACGTGGACCATCTGAGAGGGCGCATGGCCTTAAGCTTGGGGGGGACTGCATTCACCTCGCGAGCAAACTGCTTGAAGATGCGCTGAGAGGCTGGGGCCTGAGCTCCGCCCAAGATGCAAGCGATGGCACGCGGGTCCTAGAAGCCCCCAGCCCCCTCGTCCTGATGATGGTCTTCATCCTTCTTGGTGGTGGTGGCAGAGGAGGAAGTCCTGCGTTGCCTTGCGGGCGATCCTCACGAGGCTGATCCCTCCAAGCCCCCTCGCGAGGCTGGTCCTGCCAGTGGTCCTCGCGAGGCCGGTCACGCCACCCTTGGCGAGGGCCACGGTCGTCCCATCGTCCTCCACCTCTTGCTCCGCCTCGGCCGTAGCCTCGACCATTGCGCTCGGGGCGTCAACCGACACGGCCTTCCCGTACGGCCCTAAGTTCTTGGCATTTGTTGGTGTTGTGAGTGTGGAGATCGTGGTACACATAGTACCGGCTGCCCATGGATGACTCTGGCTGGTCCCTGCGGTGCTTTGTTTCCGGCTCTACTACGAGCATAGCTGCCCCCTTGCGCTTCACATCTTTGGCCTTGGCTTTCTTCTCTTCTGGGTCTGCGGCTGGGAGCTCGAGAAGGGAGAGGCATCCTTCCTCAGCCCTTGCGCACTTGGCTGCCAGGTTGAATAGCTCCAGAGACGTACACAGATCTTTGTGGAGGCCAGCTCCTCCTTCATCTTGACGTCACGGATGCCATCAGAAAACGCTGAGATGATGGCCTCCTCGGTCACCCTGGGAATCTTGAGGCGAGCGTTGTTGAAACGCTGGATGTACTTCTGCAAGGTCTCTCCGGGCTGCTGCTTGATGTGGCACAGGTCACCCACGGCTGATGGACGGTCGCGAGTGCCTTGGAAGTTGGTGACTAAGCGAGTGCGCATCTCGTCCCAGGAGGAGACCATGCTGGGAGGCAGGTTCAGGAGCCAGGTGCGGGCGCCGTCTTTGAGTGCCATGGGAAACGAGTTCGCCATGACCTTTTCATTCCCGTTGGCGGCTTCGATGCCCAGCTCATAGAGCTGTAGGAACTCTGCGGGGTCGGCAGTGCCGTCGTAGCGAGGGGCAGGTCAGGTTTGAACTTGCCCGGCCAGGCGACACTGCATAGCTCGGTGGTGAAGGCACGGCAGCCTGCGGTGGCCACCAGAGCTCTCTGCTGATGCGGGGCTTGCTCCTAGGGAATCCCGCGTGCCGCTGCCTGGAGCAGCGCGGGGTCTTGACGTGCTGGTGCAGGGATGCGGTCGTGGCGCACCGGTGCCGGGAGCACACGTGCACCTTCTTGGGGACGAGGGATTTCTTGGCAGCTCCTTTCTTGTCGCGCGGGCGCTGGACGCGGTGGATCTCGTCCTGGGGCCGCGCGCCTTGGAGCCAGGGCGCCTTCTTGGGGAGGAGGTGGCGGAGGCACCTCCTGATCTGCGCCTCCTATGCAGGATGGTGGGCGAGGCAGCGAGGAGGATAGCGCAGGGGAGCCCCCTGCAACACTGACGAGCTCGGTGATGCGAGCGAGCCACTCCTCGTAGAGGTTGTCGACGGGACGATAGTGCAGGAGCTCATGCGCCAGGAGCAACTCGGCGCGTGCGTCCGTGGGGGCGCGACGGGCGTGGGACGACAAACCAACTAGAGTCAGCGACGGGGTGCGGTGCAGCCTTCTCGCCGCACCAAAGGATGCAGCGACGAGGCCTGCTGCTCGTTCCCCGTCGGGCTGGTGGTGGCATTGGTGGTAGGCGACGGGGAATGACGGGGACACCCACCGACGGGAGCCGTCTGGGCGACACGGGCGACAAGAGCAGCCTGACGCTCGGCGCGAGCCCGGCGAGCGTCAGCCATGGACACGACGGAAGATCGAACGCGAGACAACGGAAGAAAGATTCCGGCGCACCCCTACCTGGCACGCCAAATGTCGGATGTTGGGTTCCGGCAGACCCTTAAGGTTCGAACTCTGGGGTGCGCACGAAGATCTTCCCCCTACCGATTCACATCCGATCGCCTCGTGAGAATCTAAGCTAAACGATGAACAGCACGAGGGACATAAGATTTATACTGGTTCGTGCCACCGTTGTGGTGTAATACCCTACTCCAGTGTGTGGTGTGGTGGATTTCCTCAGGGGCTGATGATGAACAGTACAAGGGAAGAACAGCCTCGCGAGAGGTGTTCTTGAGCTGGTGCGATGAACTGCTTGGGTGAGTTCGATCGCCTCTCTCTTTGTCTAGCTCTCTCTCCGATCTCCCCCTTCCTCTGTGGTGGCTAGTCCTATTTATAGAGGTCCTGGTCCTCTTCCCAAATATTGAGCGGGAAGGGCGCCAACAACGACCATTTTGAAGGGGAACATCTAGTACAAGTTATGCTGACTAAAGGTTGTCTTCAGCTGCCAAAGGCACTGGCGATGACGCCGTCCTGGGCTCCATGGTGACCTCCATACTGCCGCTCTGCTGGTCTTGGTCTCGTTGCACTGAAATGGCAACCTTTGCCTGATGCCTCGGCACTCCACGCGTGTGCTTGCCCCCTTTGCACCAAAGAGGAAACAAGGACACTGCGCAGGTTGGCGCCCGCCTAGCGCCCGCCTGGTCTCGATCGTCATGGCTTGCGTCATGAGCACCTCGCGAGGTACCCTGCCTTGATCTCTCCGCCTCCTCGCGAGCCTGCCTGGCGAGGCCATTCCTGAGGAAGTCGTGTGTCGTCCGCCCCACAAGGCTTGGCCCCTCGCGAGGGTCTTGAGTCTTATGCTGATGAAGATGGGCCGTACTGGGCTACCACTTGAGCCACGCCGCAGGCCGCAGGCAGGCAAGTCTGGGGACCCCCGTTCCCAGAACACCGACACCCGAGCCCAACGAGAGCGTCGTATTCATTACTCACTTTCTCCGCGGCTTAGGCTTCACCCTTGATCCCTTTGTGAGAGGGCTCATGTTCTATTACGGGCTAGATTTCCATGATCTAGCTCCGGGTGCCATCCTTCACATCTCGTCGTTCATCGTTGTGCCTTCCTCCACATCACCCCGCACTTCGGCTTATGGCTCAAGACCTTCAGTGTGAAGCCGAAGATGATTGAGGGGCGACACGCGGAGTGCGGAGGTGCTGCAATAAGCAGGAACGCCGACGCCCCATGACCAGGGGGCTTCTTCCCGGAGGTGTCCAACCTATGGTAGCGGAGGTGGTTTTACGTCACGGCTCCCAGAGGCACAAAGTGGGTGGCTGCCCCCGACTTCCGTTCGGGCCCTCCGCCTCAACTGGCGTCATGGGACAATGTGGGACTGGATTGGGGGGCTGCTAATGATGTACCAACATTGCAGAGCCGCATTCGGGAGCTTCTTAAGAGGGACATTAGCCTTGTCAGTGTAATTCAGGTAATGCTAGTCCGACGGATCTTGCCGTGCAAACGCTGGCCTCTCCGGATGTGGGAGTTCAATCCGGAAGGTCCGCAGACTATTTTGCACTTCTTCGGCATGACGCTCGAAGGGATGTGTAAGTTATTCTTCGGACCACAAGTAAAGTGTCCGGACACCACCGAGGATGCGGGCCTGAGCTGCAACCACCCAGTTACCTGAGTAAGTAACCCAGAAACCGAACACTTCATTTATATTTATCATAACATTATTCTGAAAACCATCCGTGGCCAGGAATGGCTCAGCAAGGCGGAGAGAATCAGGTGTCCGGCGCCACTTCCCGAAGGTTCGCCTGGTCCTGCCATAGCCAGGATGTTTAGTCGTGTGCTAAGTCAAGTGCCCTCGGGGAAAGACGAAGGGAAGAACAGAGAAGCAGAACTTCACACATTGCACATCCAAACTGGGGTAAATTACTACCTCCACGTAGGAGGACAGTCGGGGAGGGGAGTCTAAGGCCTCCTTCCCCCGCAGGAAGAAGAGGGCCGCCTCCGAAGACTTGGAGACGGAGGTGCCCAGACAAGGGAAAAAAACTTCACCAAGGGGCCCTGGCCCGAAGGGCGTCCTCCGCGCCATGCCCGCAAACGGGCCAGCCCTCAGCCGAGCTGTAAGTTAATCGTCAATACAAAGCTTCTGCTTCCTCCTCCGAAAGCAATAACCAAGATCCATTCTTTGTAGTCCGGCCAGTAGCTCTTCTCGACAGAGTTCGTCTTCGGGGGATCTCCTTTCAGAGACGATGGAGAATGAAACCCCACCAGCCTCTCCGCTTTACGGGGCGGGCGACCCCGAGGTGTCGTCATGGAGGAGTCCAGATTTGCCGAGGCCAGAAGCTAGTACTTCGGCTGCCCTGAGCTCGGAGCGTTCGGCTCCCACGGGGGGTGATAAGAAGGGTCTGACACAGTTCGGTGACCGGTCGGACACGCTGACGGGCTTTCTGGAGCAAGCTGCTCACTCGGAGGATCACCGTTCATTAATGAGCATGGTGCTTGAGAAGATTTCATCCACCACAAGAGGGTTGAATGAAGCTTTTACAAGCCTGCTCAAAGGCTTTGAGGTATGTAATGAAATACGTAATTTTTGTTGTGGCGCACGTGCTAGGTGTGCTCCGTATAGATAGTAGCCCCTGAGACTCTGGTTCCAGCCCTAGGCGGCAAATAGAGGATCACAGTGTTAAGTAATGATCACACTGAATTCATGCGCATGTGGCTAAGGGTCCGGCGGCCGACCGGACCGTTGAAGTCGGCGAACTGAGGCGACAGATTGATGTTGTAGATGCCGACATCACGCTTGTGAACGAGCGGCTTAACGAGTCACAGAGTATGTGCTCTGTTTTCCTTGTTTTTATAGGAAGTATTAAGAGGATCATAATGTCAATATAATATGCTTTGACTGTAGGTGAAGCTGCTGCCGTGGAGGCCCTGAGGGGGGAGCTTGCCCTAGCCAAGGAACAAGCCCGGGCTAACAATGCGGCTGCCCTAAAGGCGGCCGAAGAGTTGAGAGCCGAACAGGCTGCTCATCGCTGAAGCAAAGATAAAATAGCCGAGATGGCTGTGGAGCTGAAAAACACCGCCAGCCGGTATGAGCTCCTTGAAAAAGAGGATCAGGCAAAGTCAGCTGACCTGAAGAAGGCCCTTGATGCGGCCAAGGAGACGCGTTCCAAAATTAGGGATGCGCAGGAGGAGCTTCGACAGGCCAGAGAAATCGTGGCTGGAAACCCCTATTTGTTGCGGATGAAGTTCTTAGATCCAAAGTACGCTCCTCTGGATCGACGCTGGAGCCCTACAGACGCGTATGTGGATCTGGCGAAGAGTACGGCTGATGCGGCCAAGTTTTTCGAAGATCGAAAAGATAATGAAGTGGAAAGGCTGTTCTGGTCGCAATTTAGTGCTCCAATGCGCCCGTTGCCATTAAGTGAAAGGATGGCTGCTGTGGCCGAGCTCCATAGGTTGTCTGGTCTTGCGATGAGATCTGTAATAGACTATCTATGGCCAAAGGGGCCGAAGCCGGACAATTATTTTGGTTTAGTGCAACAATTCCTTGGTGCCATATCACGAATCGATGCCATGAAGAGGTCGGCGTGCATAGAGGGTGCGTGAATGGCTCTTGCCCGTGTTAAAACATACTGGACAGATATGGAGGCCACCATCATTGTATCCTAGAATCCGGCGGGAAGCCAGGATCCAGCCGAGCACTACTTGGAGCAGGTAACAGAAGGTGCTCGTTTAATAGAGGGTCAGTGCTCGAATAATGTCATGTTCGGGTGACAGATCTTTCTGTTGTAAAAACAATTGTATTTTAGTTATGGAGGCTATGTTTATACTTTCGCCTGAAAGTGTTATTGTGCCTCCTGTGCGGCCGTTTGATGTATGTATAACCTGAAAGTTAGCAGTCGTTGGCTTCAGCCCCCATGCATACAATGCGGGGGTGTTCGCAAAAAGATGTGTAATCACACTTGATCCAACGTCTTGGTCCATTAAGGAGGTGATCGCATGTCGAACTAGGCAACCAGACTATATAGCTTTAACACTTTCACTTAGCCATAGGAGTTTGACGGCGGGGCTACTATGTAGCCCCTGGTACCTTTGCGTGCATCCAGCTACGGGAGCGTGTGTACATGACCAGGGAACGGCCCTTCGTTAATGTGGAGGAACCCTAAAGATTCTGATGAGTCCTCGAGTGGTTGATCAGTCTCTCGCTATATCATGACAGTCAGTTTTCGGCTTTCTCTACTGAGGTGCTTGTCCGGAATAACCAGGCACAATCGCAGTAGTTCTCCTTTGGCCGCCTTAGCCGATAAAAACGAAACGTAAGGCAGCAAACCCAGGAGCTGGGCAAACCCAACATTTGACCAAAGACATGATTCGGAGCTGATGCATATAAGGCCAAACTCGCGACGCCGAACACTCCCGAGGGTATTCGGACTTTATAACATATACTGGGCTGAGTAACACCCTTTATTATGAACCCTGTATTTCCAAGTACGTGCATTATTCTGTCGTGGCAAAATGCCAATAACGCTAGTATCCCCTGTGGGCATATTGAGTACCCATGGGATGTTAAGCAATAAGAGACGATAAAGAAGGTTTACACAGGGGCTTAATCTAAAGAGAAACCTTTGAGCGGGGCCCTGCTGCACGTCTGCGCCTTTGTCTCCATTGTGCCGTGTCTTGGGAGGGTATCGCACGAATGGTGTCTGTAAAGAGGAAAACTCATGTAAAAGAGTATGACGTAAGCATGCTAAGAGTTGGTTATTATCAATGGATAGTAGAAGTGTAAGACATTGGCCTGTTAATAAGGTCAAGCCAAAAGGTGGGCTTTATTGAATATCTGTAGCCCCTGGTGTCCTCTATGGGATTACATGTATAGCACCCAGCTCAGGTTTATCTGGGCTGTTACCGACGGTGGTGTGCCGGACTCGTCTAACCGTGTCCGTGGTCTTAATGACCGATCATGCGTTCTAATATTAGAGGCCGCTTAGTGTCCGGCTTCTAGAGCCGCCGCATACTCTTCCGCGCATAAGGAACACTCTGTATTTCCGTTAATGGTGATGACGCCACGTGGACCGGGCATCTTGAGTTTAAGGTAGGCATAGTGCGGTACTACGTTGAAGCGGGCGAAGGCCGTTCTCCCGAGCAATGCATGATAACCACTTTGGAGGTGAGAGATGGTGAAGAGTAGTTCTTCGCTTCTGAAGTTGTCTGGAGAACCGAATGTCACCTCTAATACAAGGGAGCCCCTGCCGCGGGTTTCAACGCCTGGTATCACCCCTTCAAAGGTGGTGTTACTTTGGCTGATTCTGGATGGGTCTATCCCCATCCTACTGACAGTGTCCTGGTATATTAGATTGAGACTACTGCCGCCGTCCATGAGGACACGAGTGAGATGGTATCCGTCGATTATTGGGTCGAGCACCCAGGCAGCCGATCCTCCGTGCCGCATACTAGTCGGGTAGTCCCTGTGATCAAAGGTGATCGGGCAGGCCGACCAGGGGTTGAGTTCGAGGGCGACGGGCTCTACAGCGTATGCGTCTCTGAGCGCGCGTTTGCGCCTTCTCTTGGGTATGTGAATCGCGTAGATCATGTTTACTGTTTCTACCTTTGGTGGGAATTTTTCTGTCCCCCAGTGTTCGGCTGGCGAGGCTCATCCTCGTCCTCACTTGGTGTTTCCCTTCCCTTGTGTTTGGCATTTAGCTTTCCGGCCTGCTTAAAGACCCAGCATTCTCTGTGAGTGTGGTTCGCAGGTTTTTCGGGGGTGCCATGAATTTGGCATAGTCTGTCCAGGACTTTGTTCAGGCCGGACGGTCCCTCTTTGCTGCCTTTAAATGGCTTCTTTTGTTGGCTGGGTCGAGAGCCCCTGAATCCGGTGTTGACCGTTGTGTTGTCCGGACTTTCTTCCTTGTTTCGACGCTTGTTATTATTGCGCCGTGGCTTCCCGTTGCCATCCCTGATTTCGGATGTGCCTGGGTCGATGGTGCCTCTACAGGCCAACCAGCTATCTTCACCCGCGTAAAAGCGGGTCATAAGGCTTGTTAAGGCTGCCATTGTCCTCGGCTTTTCTTGGCCGAGGTGTCTAGCGAGCCACTCATCCTGGATACTGTGCTTGAAGGCCGCTAGGGCTTCGGCGTCCGGACGATCGATGATTCGATTCTTCTTAGTGAGGAATCTATTCCAAGGCTTGCGGGCGGACTCTCTGGGTTGTTGAATTATGGACTTAAATCGTCAGCGTCCAGAGGTCGGACATAGGTTCCTTGAAAATTGTCCCTGAAAGCATCCTCAAGTTCCTCCCAACTTCCGATTGAATTTTCGGGGAGGCTTTTTAACCAGTGCCGAGCTAGTCCCTTCAACTTGAGGGGAAGGTATTTGATGGCATGGAGGTCGTCCCCACGAGCCATGTGGATGTGAAGGATAAAATCCTCAATCCAGGCCCCGAGGTTTATCGTTCCGTCATATGCCTCTATGTTCACGGGTTCGAAACCCTCTAGAAATTCATGGTCCTGTATCTCTTTGGTGAAGCACAGAGGGTGAGCAGCCCCTCTGTATCTGGACATGTTGTGGCATGCTGTCAACTGTTGTTGTGTCCGGTGCTGATTCTGAACCGGTATTTGATCAATCTGATCGTTTTGGTGACCATAATCCTGCGCTGAAGCGTGTCCTCTAGATCCATAGATGGACCTCGTCGCATCAGCCTTTTTGTCCAGGAGCTCACATAAATCATGTGCGGCATCAGTAGCTACTCTATTGCGGTCATGAAGTGGTTGGTCCAGCCTGTCGGCCATATTGTTCTTCGGCGGAATGGCCTCATTGTCGAATTCTGGCAGCAGCTTGCGCTTTGGGTAGCTCTTTGTTTGGCGATCATCGCCGTATTTTTCTGTAGTGTCTAGCACTTTATTCCATCTGCGATTGAGCGTTTCCTGCGCGGCCTTAAGCCTTTGCTTCTGCTTCTTTAGACTTCTTGATGTAGCCATAAGCCTTCTGTGGAGGTTATCTTGTTCTAAACGTTTTTCCGGGATGATGAATGCATCGTCGTCCGGACTATGCTCCTCTCCCGAGGCAGGTTGATGAGTTCGTCCCTCGGGATCGCTGTGATCGGGCGTCTGCTCTGGGTTGTGTTCGGCGTGACCTGGCTCATCCTGCTCCATCGCTGGGTCCATATGGTCATCGTTGCCTTTGGACTTGACTAGTGTGTCGATCTTTCGAGCGCTATTATCGCTGTTCTTACTGTGGCTGGACTTAGAGCGGCGTCTGCGCCGTCGTTTTGGCTTTTGTTCGGGGGTTTTATCCTCCGTTTTGTCGCCATCGTCCTCCTTAGGCGTGTCCACCATGTATATATCATATGATGAGGTGGCAGTCCAGCGCCCCGTCGGTGGTGGTTCTGAATCGTCCCCTGCGCCGACGTCCATACCGTCGGTGTCACCGGAGTTGAAGTCAAGCATGTCTGTTACGTCATCGACAATGGTTGTGAAGTGGGTGGTGGGTGGGCAACGAATTTCTTTGTCTCCTTCTTCCCCCTCGAGCCAGACATAGTTCGGCCAAGAGTCTCCTGACAAAGAGAGAGACCTTAATGAATTCAGCATGTCGCCGAAGGGCGAGTGCTGGAAGATATCCGCAGCGGCGAATTCCATTACCGCAGCCCAACCAGAATCGGCGGGCTCGGGGGCGCGCGGTCTGGGACCTACAGCCGGACACAAGTCCTGGGGTCCGGAGACACAGGCTTCCTTGGGGGTGAAGTCTGTGTTCGGCTCTACCGCCGATGAGTGTGCGGCCTCCGGGGCGAGGTCCATCCACCCGTCCTCGGACGACGCGATCTGCCCCGTATTTAAGTCCAGAGCTCCTGTAGGTGCGATATCCCGAGTATTGTCCGATAGCAGGTCTAAGCAGTGCTCGTCGTGACTGTTCGGCGTTCCTGGCGTAGGCCCGAGTCCGTCGAAGATCGAGTCTCCGCGGATATCTGATGTGTAGTTCAAGTTTCCGAACCTGACCTGATTTCCAGGGGCGTAGCTGTCGATCTGCTCCAGATGGCCAAGCGAATTGGCCTGCAGTGCAAAGCCGTCGAACACGAAGATCTGTCCGGGGAGAAAAGTCTCGCCCTGGACCGTGTCGTTGATGATTGAAGGAGCCATCGAGCCTTGCAGCGACGACACAGAGGAACTCTCAATGAAAGCACCAATGTCGGTGTCAAAACCGGCGGATCTCGGGTAGGGGGTCTCGATATGTGTGTCTAAGGCTAATGGTAACAGGAGGCAAGGAACACGATGTTTTACCCAGGTTCGGGCCCTCTCGATGGAGTTAAAACCCTACTTCCTGCTTGATTGATCTTGATGATATGAGTATTACAAGAGTTGATCTACCACGAGATCATAGAGGCTAAACACTAGAAGCTAGCCTATGATGATTATGATTGTCCTTCTACGGACTAAACCCTCCGGTTTATATGGACACCGAAGGGGGCTAGGGTTTACACAGATTCGGTTACAAAGAAGGAGATCTAACATCCGGATCACCAAGCTTGTCTTCCACGCAAAGGAGAGTCCCATCCAGACACGGGACGAAGTCTTGAGTCTTGTATCTTCACGGTCCAACAGTCCGGCCAAAGTATATAGTCCGGCTGTCCGGATACCCCCTAATCCAGGACTCCCTCAGCGATCAACGTCAAGTTCTTCGGGAACAACTCATGGAGGAAGCTCGGACCACCATCGAGCAATGACGGGAAGCGTGCCACCAATCTGATAAGTGTTTGGGCCCACTGTGTAAAGGCCTGCGCCGGAGGATTCTGGCGACATGCCTTATGCAATGACCTGCCCGACGTTTACCCGTGAGCTATGGTAGTTCCAGTGGCCCACTACCTACATGTTCAAACAAGAGGTCCCAGAGAAGTACGACAGCAGGACTCATCCATTCGAGTTCCTGAGCGTTTTCACCATCGTGATGCAAGCTACCGGAGCTCAGGATGGCAAGGTACTTACCAACTACTTCCCATTGGTGCTCAAGCCAAACGTCAGGTCATGGTTGATGCACCTGTCGATGGATTCCATCTCCTCTAGGTCGGATCTGTGCCACGAGTTTGTTGGCACCTTTACTGGCAGCCACGTAGCTCCTGGTCAGGCAAGTTATTTGCATGTGATCCCCCAAAGGGACAGCGAATGTTTGCGCAAATACATACAAAGGATCAACCGTGTGAAGTACAACATCCCAGATATTCATCCCGCCGCTGTCATTAGTGTGTTCCATCAGAACATGCGCAATCGTAAGATGCGTGAAGAGCTGGCGATGAACAAGGTTATAGATATTGCCGAGCTTTATGTTCTGGCTGACAGGTGTGTGATACGTCCATTTTGCATCATGCTTTGATATTGATATTTATTGCATTATGGGTTGTTATTACTCATTATGTCACAATACTTATGACTTTTCTCTCTTATTTTACAAGGTTTACACGAAGAGGGAGAATGCCGGCAGCTGGAATTCTGGGCTGGAAAAGGAGCAAATATTAGAGACCTATTCTGTACAACTCCAAAATTCCTGAAACTCCATGGAAGTTATTTTTGGAATTAGTAAAAAAATGAGTGAAGAAAATACCAGAGGGGGGCCACCCACCGTTCACGAGGGTGGGGGCGCGCCCTACCCCCTGGGCATGCCCCCCTTCCTCGTGGGCCACCTGGCAGGCCTCCGGTGCCCATCTTTGGCTATATGAAGTCTTTCGCCCTGGAAAAAATGAGGAGGAAGCTTTCGGGATGAAACACCACCGCCACGAGGCGGAACCTTGGCAGAACCAATCTAGGGCTCCGGTGGAACTGTTCTGCCAGGGAAACATCCCTCCGGGAGGGGGCAATCATCACCATCGATCCTCTCATCGGGAGGGGCTCAATCTCCATCAACATCTTCACCAGCACCATCTCCTCTCAAACCCTAGTTCATCTCTTGTATCCGATCTTTGTCTCAAAGCCTTAGATTGGTACCTGTGGGTTGCTAGTAGTGCTGATTACTCCTGGTAGTTGATGCTAGTTGGTTTATTCGGTGGAAGATCATATGTTCAGATCCTATATGCATATTAATACCCCTCTGATTATGAACATGAATATGATTGAGTAGTTACGTTTGTTCCTGATGACATGGGAGAAGTCTTGCTATAAGTAGTCATGTAAATTTGGTATTCGTTCGATATTTTGATGAGATGTATGTTGTCTTTCCTCTAGTGGTGTTATGTGAACGTCAACTACATGACACTTCACCATTGTTTGGGCCTAGAGGAAGGCATCGGGAAGTAATAAGTAGATGATGGATTGCTAGAGTGACAGAAGCTTAAACCCTAGTTTATGTGTTGCTTCGTAAGGGGGATTTGGATCCATATGTTTCATGCTATGGTTAGGTTTACCTTAATTCTTCTTTCGTAGTTGTGGATCCTTGCGAGAGTAGTTAATCATAAGTGGGATGCTTGTCCAAGGAAGGAAAGCACCCAAGCACCGGTCCACCCACATATCAGATTATCAAAGTAACGAACGTGAATCATATGAGTGTGATGAAAACTAGCTTGATGATAATTCCCATGTGTCCTCGCGAGCGCTTTCCTTCATATAAGATTTTTTCCAGGCTTGTCGTTTGCTTCAAAAAGGATTGGGACACCTTGTTGCACCTTATTTACTTTTGTTACTTGTTACCCGTTACGAATTACCTTATCACAAAATTATTTGTTACCGATAATTCCAGTGCTTGCAGAGAATACCTTACTAAAAACCGCTTGTCATTTCCTTCTGCTCCTTGTTGGGTTCGACACTCTTACTTATCGAAAGGACTACGATAGACCCCCTACACTTGTGGGTCATCAAGACTCTTTTCTGGCGCCGTTGCCGGGGAGTGAAGCGCCTTTGGTAAGTGGAACTTGGTATGAAAAAAATTATATAGTGTGCTGAAATTTATTGTCACTTGTTACTATGGAAAGTAACCCTTTGAGGGGTTTGTTCGGGGTATCTTCACCGCAAACAGTAGAGCAAAGAGTTGCTCCTCAACCTACTGAACCTACTGAATATGTTTACTTTGAAATTCCTTCGGGTATGATAGAGAAACTGCTAGCTAATCCTTTTACAGGAGATTGCATCCCGATTTGCACCTAATCTATGTGGATGAAGTTTGTAGATTATTTAAGCTTGCAGGTATGCCCGAGGATGTTATCAAGAAGAAGGTCTTCCCTTTTATCTTTTAAGGGAAAGGCATTGACATGGTTTAGGCTATGTGATGATATGGGATCATGGAACTACAACCGATTGAAATTGGAATTTCGTTAGAAGTTTTATCCTATGCATCTTGTTCATCGTGGTCGTAATTATATATATATATATTTTGGCCTCGCGAAGGAGAAAGTATCGCTCTAGCTTGGGGGAGGCTTAATTCAATGTTATATTCATGCCCTAATCATGAGCTCTCAAGAGAAATTATTATTCAAAAAATTTATGCTCGGCTTTCTCTCAACAATCGCTCCATGCTCGATGCTTCTTGTACTGGCTCTTTCATGATGAAAACTATTGAATTCAAATGGGATTTATTGGAAAGAATTAAACGCAACTCAGAATATTGGGATCTCGACGAAGGTAAGGAGTCAGGTGTAACACCTAAGTTTGATTGTGTTAAATCTTTTATGGATACCAATGCTTTTCGTGAATTTAGCACTAAATATGGACTTGACTCTGAGATAGTAGCTTCTTTTTGTGAATCATTTGCTACTCATGTTGACCTCCCTAAGGAGAAGTGGTTCAAATATAATCCTCCCATTGAAGTAAAAGCAATTGCACCTATTAAAGTTGAAGAAAAGACTATCACTTATAATGATCCTATTGTTCCTACTACCTATATTGAGAAACCACCTTTCCCTGTTAGGATAAAGGATCATGCTAAAGCTTCAACTATGGTTTGTGTGACGCCCCCGATCCAGATCGTACACTAATCATGCACGCAAACGTGTACGATCAAGATCAGGGACTCACGGGAAGATATCACAACACAACTCTAAAACATAAATAAGTCATACAAGCATCATAATACAAGCCAGGGGCCTCGAGGGCTCGAATACAAGTGCTCGATCATAGACGAGTCAGCGGAAGCAACAATATCTGAGTACAGACATAAGTTAAACAAGTTTGCCTTAAGAAGGCTAGCACAAACTGGGATACAGATCGAAAGAGGCGCAGGCCTCCTGCCTGGGATCCTCCTAACTACTCCTGGACGTCGTCAGCGGGCTGCACGTAGTAGGGGCACCTCCGGTGTAGTAGGGGTCGTCGTCGACGGTGGCGTCTGGCTCCTGAACTCCAGCATCTGGTTGCGACAACCAGAAAGAAAGGAAAAGGGGAAAAAGGGGGGAGAAAGCAACCGTGAGTACTCATCCAAAGTACTCGCAAGCAAGGAACTACACTACATATGCATGGGTATATGTGTAAGGAGGCCATATCAGTGGACTGAACTGCAGAATGCCAGAATAAGAGGGGGATAGCTAATCCTGTCGAAGACTACGCTTCTGGCAGCCTCCGTCTTGCAGCATGTAGGAGAGAGTAGATTGAAGTCCTCCAAGTAGCATCTTCAAGTAGCATCTCCAAGCAGCATCTCCAAGTAGCATCGCATAGCATAACCCTACCCGGCGATCCTCCTCTTGTCGCCCTGTAGAAAAGCGATCACCGGGTTGTCTGTGGAACTTGGAAGGGTGTGTTTTATTAAGTATCCGGTTCTAGTTGTCATAAGGTCAAGGTACAACTCCAAGTCGTCCTGTTACCGAAGATCACGGCTATTCGAATAGATTAACTTCCCTGCAGGGGTGCACCACATAGCCCAACACGCTCGATCCCATTTGGCCGGACACACTTTCCTGGGTCATGCCCGGCCTCGGAAGATCAACACGTCGCAGCCCCACCTAGGCACAACAGAGAGGTCAGCACGCCGGTCTAAATCCTATGCGCGCAGGGGTCTGGGCCCATCGCCCATTGCACACCTGCACGTTGCGTACGCGGCCGGTGAGCAGACCTAGCAACCTCCATTACAAAGGAAGTTGCATTAACGCAGTCCAACCCGGCGCACGCCACTCAGTCGCTGACGTCAAGAAGGCTTCGGCTGATACCACGACGCCGGGATACCCATAACTACTCCCGCATAGATGGTTAGTGCGTATAGGCTCGTAGCCTACTCAGATAAAATACCAAGATCTCGTTAAGCGTGTTAAGTATCCGCGAACGCCGAACAGGGCCAGGCCCACCTGTCTCCTAGGTGGTCTCAACCTGCCCTGCCGCTCCGCCACAAAGTAGCAGTCGGGGGCCGTCGGGAACCCAGGCCCACCTCTACCGGGATGGAGCCACCTGTCCTTTCAGCCCCCTCATTAGAATCACTTGCGGGTACTCATCGAGCTGACCCGACTTTAGTCACCATCTGTATAGTATGTATGTATGTATAGTATATACCCGTGATCACCTCCCGAGTGATCACGGCCCAATAGTATAGCGAGGCAGACTGACAAGAATGTAGGGCCAATGATGATAAACTAGCATCCTATACTAAGCATTTAGGATTGCAGGTAAGGTATCAATGACTGTAGCAACAATGACAGGCTATGCATCAGAATAGGATTAACGGAAAGCGGTAACATGCTACACTACTCTAATGCAAGCAGTATAGAGTAGAATAGGCGATATCTGGTGATCAAGGGGGGGCTTGCCTGGTTGCTCAGACAAGAAGGAGGGGTCGTCGGTGACGTAGTCGTCCACAGGGGCATCAACATCGTCACGGGGGCTACCAGAGAGAAGAGGGGGGAGAAACAGTAAATACATAGCAAGCAAGTGCATAACAGGTCAACAAGCAGAGCTAGACGTGTTCTAACGCGGTATGAGGTGATACCGGTGAAGGGGGGAAACATCCGGGAAAGTACCCCCAGTGTTTCGTGTTTTCGGACAGATGAACCGGAGGTGAAATGTTGCAGGTTCTCTATGCTAGGGACGCGTGGCGGACGAACGGACTGCGTATCCGGATTCGTCTCGTTGTTCTGAGCAACTTTCATGTTGAAAATATTTTAATCCGAGTTAAGGATTAAAAGATATGATTTTCTAAAGATTTTATTAATTTCTGGAATTTAATTAATTATTTAATCCAACATTATCCAGAATAGTAAATGCTGACGTCAGCATGACATCAGGGTGATGTCAGCAGTCAACGTTGACCATTGACCTGGTCAACCTGACGTGTGGGTCCAGTGGGACCCACCTGTCATTCTCTGTTTAGTTTAATTATAGATTAGTTAATTTAATTAGTGATTAGGTTAATCTAATCAGGATTAATTAACTTAATTAATTAATTAATTAATATTTTAATTATTTTAGTTGTTATTTATTTATTTAATATATTTATTTTTATTATTATTTTTTTAATTCCTTTTTTTCTTTTCCTTTTTTAAACGTTCTGGGTCGGGCCCCACGTGCCATAGGCATAGGGGCCATAGCGGGCAGGCGGGCGAGCGGGCAGGCGGGCACAGGCGCAGCCCGTATGGGCGCTGCGGGCGCGACCGGAAAGGGCAACCCACCCGGGGCGCCGGCGACCACGGTAGAGCGCCGGAGAAGAGGGGGGGGCGGTGGCCTGGGATGGCCTGGGTGGGCGCGGGTCGGCAGTGAGGGGAGCCGCAGCGAGGGGGGCGCGGCACACCAGGGCACGGGGAAGGGCAGCCGCAGCTGCGGTCGGCGCGAGCGCGCGACCGTGGGCGCGCGAGCGAGCGGGAGGAGGGGGGAGGCGGTGCGGTGGCCGTGGTGCCGTTCGGCGATCCAAACGGCGCGACGGAACGGTGCCGGGAGAGACAAGAGGAGGCCGGGGCCTCACCGAGGGAGTGTAGGGGACGGGGCCATGGGCTCGATGAAGGTCGTTGTGGAGGAGGACGGGGTCGACGTCGACGCAGGGGAAGCAGGCCGGCGTGGACGACGAGGCGACGGCGTTTCGGGGAAGACGGTGAGGGGCTTCGGCGGCGCGGTCCTCGTGCGGCGGGGGCGAGGTAGCTCCGGGCGGGGTCCCGCGTCAGCGTGGTCGCGGACGGGCGGAAGGGCGCCGGTGGGGCGACAGGAGGGGGCCGGCTCCGCGAGGGAGGTGACGGCGACGCCGAGGCGGCGATGGGGCGATGGGATCAGGGGGTTGCCCCGATCCAGATCGGGG